>NC_000077.6:93546620-93846620 GCF_000001635.26 Mus musculus
GGTGTGTTAGTTAGAGCTGGAGAATTTGTTCCTAGCTTAAGATGTAGGTAAAGAGAGAAAACGGCAAAACTTGGAATCAGGCTTAGATAGGAGACTTGAACACTGGAATCGAGAAGGCTGTGAGGCTGAGGTGTGGAGTGGAAATGATGATCAAGTTGGTTTGGTCATATTATGTTTGAGACAAGTCAAACCCCTGCTTGGAGCAGGCAGGAGGCATGTTAGTTATTTTTCTTGCCACTCTGACAAAAGGCCTGATGGAGACAACTTAAGAGAGACAATGAGAGATTGACTTTGGCTGACACTTTCTGAGAACTCAGTCCACCACAGCAGAGAAGGTTCAGTGGCTGGAGTGGTTCTGTCCACAGGGGACACAGGAGCAGGTAACACTTGCAGAGTGACTTTTTCAATCTTGATGAACCAGGAAGTATAGAAAGCTCAGGTGGAACAGAGGAGGATATGACCCCAGAAAGCCTGAGGCCAGAAATCCACTTCTGTTCACTGGTGGTCCACAGACCATAAAGGTTCAACAACCTCTGAAAAGGCGATCTCAAAGTGCCAACCAGAGATGGTCAAGTGATCAAACATATGAGCTCACATTCAGACACTAACAAGAGGCCACGAAGTACAGACACAACCAGCAACTATTCTCAGCCTTTGTGACATATTGGAATGGCCTGCAAAGGTAGAACTCATGTCTGAGACATATGTAAGCAAATGTGTACATTCACACACACACATACACACACACACACGCACGCACACACACACACACACACACACACACACACACACACACACACACACACAGCATGCCCAACTTAATTGACCTAGGGTATGAACACTGGGGTCTTTTTTTTTTTTTCTTTTTAACATCCAGGTGATTCTAAAATGTAGAAAACTTTGAGACCCACTCTATCAGTTTGTTTTCAACTGCCATGGTAAAACACTCTGACCAAAAACAACTTGGAGAGAAAAGGGTTTATTTCTTCTTTATGATTCTGAGGTCACAGTGCCTGACTGAGAGAATTCAGGGCAGGGACTCAAGCAGGAACCTGGAGGCAGAAGCTGATGCAGAGGCCATGGAGAGATGCTGCTTGATGGCTTGATCCCCATGCCTTGCTCAGTCTGCTTTCTTACAGTAGTGCACTGAACCATCTGTTCAAGGATGACACTTTGCCCAGTGAGCTGGACCCTTTCACTTGGCCACCCATCAATCTCATCTCTGATGACTATACCTTGTGTAAGTTGGCAAAAGCTAACTGGCACACCCACTGCCCTGTTTCTAGGAAGTACGTAAGCCCATATCTCATTTAGAAGATCATCGAAGTATAGACAGTACTTAAACACAAGGGCGCTGGGCAGGGAGATAGCTCTGTTGGTCAGGTGTCTGCAGTGTGGGCATGAGAAACTGTTTCAATTTCACCTTAAAAAGCCTGGTATGGTAACACAAGTTTGTAATCCCTGCATGACAGAACCCAGAACATGAAGATCTTTGGGGCTCATTAGCCAGTTTATCTAGCCTAATCAACAAGACCAAGACCTGTTATTTAAATACATATGCATACCATATATTAAAGTACACAGTAAGGAGAGATACCCAAAGTTGTTCTCTGGTCTCCACAGATACATAGAGCCATTCATACACATACACACACACACACACACACACACACACACACACACACACACACACATGACAGAGGACCAATTAAGATTGTCTGTTAAGAGCATTAGGCTGGAGAAGAGAAAAGTCAAAACCTTGAACATCTCTGAGCAGAGGACTCCCAAGCCCTGGGAAACCTGAATACCTGGAGGCTAAATTTATAAATAAATAAATAAATACATACATACATACATACATACATACATACATAAAGCTTACATTTAAAAAAGAACAAGGAAACAGGCTCTATACTAAAAAAAAAAAAAAAAAAAAAAAGAAAGAGAAAGAAGAGGAGGAGGAGAGAAACTTCTGACAAAGGAGACTGAGACTCAGGGGACAAAGCCACTACAATTCTTCTCTGTAAAATACTGGGCACCTGCAAGGCCAGGACTCACCTGATATTCTTTATGTTCAGGCTCTCTCCTCTCTCCCTCCCTCCCTCTGTCTCTGCCTCTTTCTCCTTCCCTCCCTTTCTCTCTTCCCCTCCTTTCTCTCTTCCCCTCCCTCCCTCCCTCCCTCCCTCCTTCCCTCCTCCCCCCATTCTCTCAGCTGTTTGGCTACTGCTCAGGCCCATTTCTATTCCCTGGTCAGTGGGATGCAAATCAATTCAGTCAGCAGCTGTTTTTCCTTCTGATTGTTTGTTCCAATACCTATTATTCCACATTTGTCCATATTAAATTGCATTTTGTCATCCATTATCCCACGTCTTCCAATGATCTGGGCCCCTCTGCATTTGATTGCAAGGCTCAGTGATTTGTGGTGCCTGCAAAAGCTGTCATGTGCAGATTTGAAATCCTTCTTGCAGGGCTATTACGTGGGTCGTTAGCATCCATAACACGGAGTGGTTGTACCTGGTAGCTCTGCAGAGGGAGGAGATAAGAGAGGTATGACTTACAGTGTGTTATCATTCTCAAGAAGAGACCCCAGCATCCCTCCCTCATTCTGCCATCAGGATGTCCCCTCCTGTCACACACTGACACGGAGAGGTCATCTTAAATGATCCTCAGCCTCCAACCTGGAGTGCTCATTCCACCCTCGCAGCATTCGTGGCCCACAGGAATTATCAATAATTTAATAAGCTACTCACAGTAGCATGCCTCTGGCTATCTCTAATCAAGCTGTGAGTTTTTCTCCAATCATCTGTGACCAAAATGTAAGGGACATTTCTAGAGATCCAACATTCCTTGACATTTTTTACGTGTGAGTCTCCAGGGAGCCACATCTGTAAATGACTGATTTTTACCACCGCCTGTCCAGTTTTGCCTTCCCACATGTGAGATGCCAAGGCATGTTTATGAGGATGTTGTATAGCTTTTTCAGGCAGGAATTCCAAGGTCAAAGGTACAGTTATGAAGCACAAAGAACCCCACCCCTACCTCTTTAAATGTCCAAACCTCCTCCAGCTCTAGATACCTAGATAGTTCCTGCTCTGCTCCCATGTGTATGTATGTGTGTGTTCTTATGTGTACAGGTACACATCTGGATGTCGGTAGGGTGTGCTTATATGTGTATGTGTGAAGGCCAGAGGACAACCTCAGATGCTATTCCTCAGACATGATCCACCTGGTGCTGCTGCTGCTATTCTTCCTCTCCCCCCCCTCCTCCTCCCCCTCCTCCTCCTCCTCTTCCCTTTCTTCTGTTGCTCTGTTGTTTTCAGACAGACTACTTCCATGGGCCTGGAGCTCACCACATAGGCTGGCCACAGAGCCCCAGGGATCCACCTATCTCTGCTTCCCTAACCCTGGGATTACAAGCACAAACTATCTCCACCGCCATTGTTGGTTTGAATTGTGGATTCTGAGGACTACACTCAGGCCCTCACACTTGTACAGCAAGCACACCACTGACCTGGCCATTGCCCCAGACATTTCTCCTTTTAATGACATTTCACTTCATTCTTTTCAGCTCAGACTTTTAAATACTTTAAGGCACCATAAACCATCCTGGGAATCCTGCGAAACAATTGACCAAAGAATCTTTCTTTTCTCCAGACACACTCAGAGAATACCTACTCTAGGCCAGGGGCAGGGATATGCACTCTTGTCCCTGAGGTCGAGGGATAGACAAATATAAGCATTCTGATCTCATAGTGAACGAACTCAGGCTAAGAACGAACTTTAACTATATCATTTTAATTCTACCTTTCTGAAGCCTCTTCCCCAAATGCTCTTTTATTCCCCAGATATCCCAGCCCGTCTTTCCAGCCTGGACAATGTCAGCCTCCACAGAGCCTTTGGAATGACTTGGTACAAAGACGAGTAGTTAGTGCCAGTGAGGCCCAGATATCCTGCAGTGCACCATACTGTCCCCCCGCATCTGACAAACATGTAATAAGGGGGTACCCTATTTTTACATGATTGCTCTAACATATCATCTATGGCTTAACACACACTTATCCTATAATGCCAAGGACTAGAAAGCCAAAGAGGGCTTCATGAGGCTAATGCTAGGGCTCTGGAGGAATCCCTGCTTTCGGTAGGGAGGGGCTCCAGGGGAAACATCCATCAAATCTAGGAATGGAAATCTAGAGGTTGCAGCCTTCCAACGTCTACCTTTGCCAGTGTGACTCTGCCTACCTCCCTCCCTCATTATAAGGATCCTTGTGCTTATTTCATCAAGCTCAACTAGATAATCCCAGACCACCTCCCCAAATCAACGTCCTTAATCACATCTGTAAACTTATTTTCCTTCCCATGTAGGACAACACATTCATGGATGCCAGGCATTAAAAGGTGAAACTTCATTAAAGGGTCCTGCCTGCCATCCAGTGGGTAAAATATTCAGGGGTCTGACTGATGCGCTGATGGCATCAGACTCTAGAGGGCGCCCTAACACACTAGTGATTCCCTTGCTAAATGGTAGTGCAGTTAGCAGTTACCCAAATTAATCCCCTGGATTATGGTACCTTCTGTTCCATAGGAGAGTCTGAGAATACCAACACAAACATTTTTGGAGGGTGGTCTGGCCTTGTAAGGATGAGTTTAGGGTCTCAAGAAAATAGCCACACAATTCAAAGTGTTTCACAAACAAGTTTCACTCCTGTCAAAGGGTACACAACCCCAGTTGGCACACAAGCAAGCTAGCACACCCACCAAAGCGCTGCTGGGTTCTCCATCCTAACACAAAGGAGTCCTACCCTACTCTGAGTCGTCAGAGCTCAGACTCCCATTCTTAGGCAACTGGAACCAGTGGTGTAGTTTCTAGGAAGAAGTGGAACTTGAGCACGTATTTGGATTTCAACAAATCCTAATCCTGGAGGACTTTGAATTTCAGACATGTGGCTTCTTTACTGTCGGTCGCGCGCACACACATACACACCCGTGGAATTTCCTTTTATTTAACCCTTTGATAGAAAAGAATATATTTTGTGTACATGCCCAACAGTCTCAAGTTTCCTACATCAACTGATATGAAGTGAAGTGCTTTTCCTACTTTATTTAAAGTAATGTCAATAACTGTCAATGTGTTCATAGCAACCACTCATTGGGGAGCCATCTAAAAGTAAGGAGGAAAGGTGAGAGTTTTGCACATTACACATACACACATACACACAGGATGGGGTGGGAGACTGGAAGGAGACAAAGAGAGACAGAGACATAGAGGCTAGTTACACAGATAATTGGGAATCAACTTCATCTAGACACAGTAATAGTAAGACATTGCCAGCAGCCTTTCCATCTGAAAACCTCTCTCATAACCATTCTCTCATTCCATCCACACAGCGAATGGAGAGGAGCTGGAATATCGCTTTTATTGCCCTTTTACAGATTAAAAAAAAAACAAAAAACAAAAAAAAACCACTGTGACAGTAGAGCCTTGTTAGCCTAGCCAAGGTTGCAGAGCTGATGAACTTCGGAGTTGTGGCTCGGGTCCTTGGACACCAGCACCAGAGGTTCTGTCTTCTCTGTGCACTGATTCTGGAGTCCCTACGGAGACTGTATGCAAAGCAGGGAGCCGTTTCCATCCCATCTCATCCAAGCTTTAATTGGGCCTCTCATTTCTATGGAGACAGCAGGAAGCCATGGGAAGGATTTAGATGCAGAGGTCAGACGAGCCCAGCTTCTACGTCTATAACTTGGAGGTGCTGAATTTCAGTTTGACGAAATGTTTTCCAAACAAACCTGGTCATTAGAAACCCCTAATGTGATACTGTTTTTTAAAACAAGATTACAAATATTCATGCTTCCTCAGTCTGTGGGTTCAGTAGTTTTGAAGGAGAAGCAAAGACACCTTGATGTGTGGCCCACACACCTGGTGGTTCATATAAACAGACAAGCCTGGGAAAGAACTGATCACAAAAGGTTTTCATGTCTCAATGGGTTGTACACGTCAACCTGGCCCCGCTCTGCCATTTTCAGGTTGGCTTTCTGTTCTTCCCATTTTCATGGGAAGCCCTTGCCTTTTCATTCATTTACTACCAAGTAGTGTGGTTTTTCCTCTTCTACAGAGCTGCAAAGCTTTCTCAAAGAGAATAAGGTCTTCTCTTCACTGGAATGGGGCCAGCCTTTGGGTGATGGCAGCAAACAATGGCTTATGCAGGAGAATCCAGTGAGTTTCTCCTGCATTGAGTAGCCACATTCACTATAGCCTTTCACATCCATCCAGGAAGCAAACCTACCTAGCCATTGCCTTTATTTTACATATCAGCTGATTTATAAACTGCACCTCCTGTCTAGGGCTCTGAGTATATACTCATATAAACAACACACCCCACAGTCAAATAACATCCCCGGAGATAATCCAGTCTACCCATCGTGGGAAGGAGAACTTTGATTTGGCTCATGGCTGTGCCATGGCTCAGCTTTTGGAATAAACACCACATAAATCCACCCGGCTTTTCAGCTTGTCAGGTCAGCTGTCCAGCCACATATTCCCAGGGAGCCAATAGCACCCCCACTCCGAGAGTGAGGGCTGTCTGTCTGCTGCATGGCCAGAATCTGAAGAACCTTCTTCTCCAGGTACTCCACTGCAAGATGTCAGCTATGGGTTTGGGAAGATGGTTCAGTGGGCAAAATGCTTGCCATATGACATGAAACCTTCAGTTTGAATCCCCAGAGCACATATATGTAAGGCTGGGTGCTATAGCACATACCTATAATTCTAGTGCTTCTATAGCAAGATGAATAGTCCCTAGACAGGAGAGTCCCTAGAAGTTCATAGGCCACTAGCCTTGTGTATCTAGTGAAGGATAACAGCTTGTCTCAGACGAGGTGGAAGGTGAGGACAATACCCAAGATTGGATTCTGACATTCACATGCATGTGTGCTCACATACCTACACATGAACATGCATGCACACATACACACACATGAGAAGAAAGGAAGGAAGGAATGAGTGAACGAAAGAAGGAAGAACGGAAGGAGGGGGGGAAAGAGAAGAAAAAAAAAAGAAAACAGGCTGTCCGCCAGTGAAGAACAGGAGCTATGCCTCATTGTGATCAGTCCCCAGGACCCAGATCATCCCTAGAACTGAGTGAAAACCTGAGACACTGTGCTATATGCAGGTCCTAGAGTTGGGAGATGTATGGTTTGAGAGTTTTGCTTAGACAAAACCTAAGTCAATTTCACATTTGGCCCTTCATCCAAAGAAACCTTGGCTCCTTTTCTCCCACCCCCACCCCCAGCCCCCTGTTATAAGACCAGAGCTTCTCAGTCAAGGGTAATAATATTGCCCTAAAGGACATTCGGCAACACTAGAGACAGTCTGAGCTGTCATGATTAGGGATGGCGGAGAACGCTGCTGGTGTCTGTATAGTAGGTACCAACAATGCTGTCACAGGTCCTGCTGTACACAAGACAGCGGGCACCGCTACGAGGCTCACCCAAATGTCAGCAGGGCCAAAGTTGAGAAGACCTGCTTAGCTAAAGCAATGCCACGCTTGGCTAAAATTTGTTCTTTTTAAATTTCTGAGCTGGTCTATGAAGGTAACACCCTGGCAGCAAAATCACTTTGTGCTCACTGGTGCGAAGAGAAGAGAACACACTCTTTGGCACCACTGTGGGTTTCACACACATGACCACCATCCATCCTTACAGCAGTCTTTTATTACAATCATTTCTGCAGGCTAGACAATGAAGGTTAAGAATATGTCAATAACTTGTCCTTGTTACCTAGCTAAGAAGTGGCATGGTTGATTATATCCAGTTCTTTCTGATTCCAAAACTTGCCATTTAGTTACTATGCAGATTAAGGCTGAAAATGTGTTCAAGAGTAAACGATAGTCAATATCTTTCATAAACATTATATCCTTAAGCATAGATTCTCTTTGGATTGGTGCAGTGCACTCATAGCATAGCTTTTTGGGATATGTAAGGGGAAACAAGAGCCTTTATTTAAGCCAACAATTCATGTTTGGTCACCATTCATCAGTATCCAAGTGACCTGTTTTCTTCAGATCTTTTCATTCTTCCATTCCTGGTGATATTGTATCACCAAAGAGTCCCCGGCATAAGTTTGTTGGGGGTGGGGAGAATATTGGCTTCTAGGAGAGATCTTTCAACCTCAGGCAGCACTGCTGCCTTCTGTATCTCACAGCAAACCCTTCGGCACCCCTGAGCCATGACCAATAGTCATCAGGAGACATTTCCCGATTATTGTGATAACACAAAACACCCTGACACGTGCCCAGATATGTCCCCAGAGAGCAGTGTCATCCCCCAGCTTTAGGAACCACTAGGTACCACCCTATATGATTGGTGTTATATCCTGTAATGTCTTACCTGGGTTTCTTCATTACTCATAGTAAACTACTGACCCATCCTTTCTCAGTTACAAATGAGGTTTGCTTGTGCTGGGATATTTCTCCATCCCACTCAGAGGGAAGCTTTAAGGATGTTTTCAGGAAGCCTGTGGAGAGGGCTGGCTGGCTAAGGGCTTTAAAACTGAGATCTGAAAGCATACTGCCTGCTTTCCTGCTGCCCTGTCTGTACACCTGCTGAGTTTCTTGCCTCCCCCAGAGGATGCCTTTCTGATCTCCCCCTGCCTGTGACACTTGAATGCACTTCATCCTTGCTCAGCCCAGCAGGAAGTGGTCTTTCCCTGCCTCTTTACATCCCATATAACTTTATACCAGACCTAGACAAACTGTTACCTGTGAAGAGTCAGACAGTAATTATTTCAGAATTTGTCAACAACGTGGTTCTACTTGCAGCTAATCTACCCTGCCTCAATGGTCAACAAAGAAGTGGATGGTGTGGGCTTATCCACTGAAACAAATTGCAGGATGCCAACATCTGAACCTTCTATGTTTTTCAGTTATGCAAATGCATTCTCTTATTCAATATTGAAGAGTTTTCCTTAACCATTTTAAACGGTAGTTTAAAGATTTGGGCATGTGGCTCAAGTGGTAGATAGTGTGCCTTATATGTATAGGGCTCTGGGTTTGAGCCCCAGCACAACATCAACCAGGAATGATGGTATAGCCCAGTACTTAGAGAGCAGAGGCAAGAAGAGAAAATCCTATTTTGCTCTTTACAGAGTCTGAAGCCAGCCTGGGCTAAAGACTCTGTCTCAACTAAATAAACAAACATGTAACCTTAGTTTGTGATCTACACAAAAACAAGATGTAGTTTGAGCATCACCTCAGTTCTTATAGAAATATACTCTCAGCCCTGCCCCAACACATGACAGATTTGAATCTGCTCTTTCAGATTGCTGTAGGACCGTGTGCACCATGTGTCTGACATTGCTCTCATTTGCCTGATAATTTTCTGAGAACAACACTGGTGCATGCACCTGTGATTCCTTGGAGTGTGTCAAAAGAAAGAGGAGGAGGAGGAGGAAGAGGAGGAGGAAGATGAGGAAGAGGAGGAAGAGGAGGAGGAAGATGACGACGATGACAATTGTGTCTTCCCACTTCTCTCCCCCTCTCTTAAGAGCATGATCACTCTCCATCAGACAAGTAGCCTGAGAAGTAAAACTAGGCAGAGCAGCCAGGGGTGATGGAGACCTCAGGCCACTATGAGCACTAAAAGAACAGACCACTAGGCAGGCTTCATTGAGAAGCTCGCTTAATTGGGGAGAAACAGACTATTTAAACCCTTGGGGGTGAGTAAGGGTTATGGTGTGATTGAACATCATTGGCCAGAGCTAAGGTGCTGGGAATGCTTTATTTGCATGAAGAGGAATTGGTGTTTGCTAGGCATAACCTTATAAGAAAAGAGGAAATTTACCCTGTAATCTGACCACCAGACTATCTGACTACCTCAAGGGTGGCTGAGGTGGGGGGAGGGAGTTCATAGGGCTGTGTATGCTGAGACTTGCAGGCCCAGGGCAGGTCCTACTCCTGCTAGTCTCGGGATGTTCAGGGTTTGGATATGCTTCAACCTCACTCTTGCTCCAAGTCTCCTTCTCCATAGCTCCAGGGCTCCCAGGCCCCACAAGATTGCTCTTGGAGCAAGGAATAAATAAATGAGGTAATAAACTGTTGATAGATAGATAGATAGATAGATAGATAGATAGATAGATAGATAGATAGACAGATAGATAGACAGAGAGAGAGAGTCAGAGAGACAAAGAGAGTCTTTTTCTCAATCCTCAGACTCTTCCCAGAACTCCTATTTTCTGACTAATCCATTATGGAGGGTAGAATTTATTATAATTGTTAAGAGAGAGAAATAGGAGCACCATCCCAAATTGTTTAATGCAAAAGAATCGTCCATTTTATGCCCCTGGACCTGCCTCTCGGGAGAGCATACATGTGTCTTTATATTTCTTTCCTGCTTGCACTCAGCCATTCCTGTGGCTCTGTCTCACATGCGCACCTGTCTTAGACCATTCATAACTCCTGGCCTTCATCTGAAATCCCTGACCAGCCACACTGGGTTTATAAGCATGTTAACTTCCCCATGTGGACTGACAAGTTACAATGAAGAAAGAAAGGGAGAGAGAGGGGGGAAGGAAGGAAGGAAGGAAGGGAGGGAGGGAGGGAGGGAGGGAGGGAGGGAGAGAAAGGAAGGAAGGAAGGAAGGAAGGAAGGAAGGAAGAAAGAAAGAAAGAAAGAAAGAAAGAAAGAAAGAAAGAAAGAAAGAAAGAAAGAAAGAAAGAAAGAAAGAGAGAAAGAGAGGAGGGAGGGAAAGAGGGAAAAAAGGAGAGAGGGAGAAAAGGAGAGAGGGAGAAAAGGAGAGAGGGAGAGAGGGAAAAAGAGAAACACCCAGCATTTAAATGATTGTGTTCTTTAAGGATACTTCTGTCAGTCAGCAAGACTCTACCATTCACCCTCTTTACCCCATACATGTATGTATATGAATTTTAAAAAATTTAATAGCAAATGACATGAAGCACTTTAAAGTGAATAACTTCATGGCACACAGTACCTTCTCAAGGTGACGTGGTTTCCGTCTTTATCTAGTTCTAAAAACGTTCACCACCTGCAAAGAAAACCCTGTATATATTAAACAGTTACCTCACCACTGGAGTTCCCAGCCACTGTCACCACTAACCTGCTTTCTGCCTTTGTGGTTTCGGCTGTCGTGTGTGTCTTATAGAAGTAGAATTATAATACTTGACTTTTTGCATTTGTCTGGCTTCTTTCACTTAGCATGATATGCCCATGGTTCATGCATCTTATAGCATGTATTCCTTTTCGTGGTTTAGTCATTTTCTATTGACAATATGTTCTATGCTGGTTAGGGATGATTTGGTTTTGGTTTTGCCTTGTTTGACAACTTGACACAAGATAAAGTCACGTGGGAAGAGGGAACCTCAAGTGAGAAAACACTTCCATCAGATTGGCTTGTGGGTATTTTCTTGATGGATGGTTGCTGTGAGCAATGTAATCCCTGGACCGGTGACCCTGGACTGTATAGAAAGCAAACTGAGCAAACCATAAAGAGAGAGCCAGTGAGCAACTTTCCTCCTGCTTTAGCTCCTGCCCTGACTTCCCTCAATGAAGGACCATGATTGGGGTGAGTAAGCCAAATAAGCACATTTGGTCCCAGCGTTTAGCGTAGCAATAGAGACATCTAACTAGTGCACATACAGTCTGTCTACTCTTTAACTTGGGCAGAGATGGACATTTGGAGTCTTTCTACCTTGGTCGGCTGAGAACAATTCTACCCTGAGCAGGGTTGGACACCCTTTGGTTGGATTTACTCCTTTGGGATGCATGCATATGAGCTAAGGAACCGCTGAGTTGTATGTCCATTCTGTTTACCTTCTTGAGGAGCTGCCAAATTGTTTCCCTACATTTTTAATTGAGCTCTTGCCTTCCGCAAATACTGTACTAAAGCATTCACCACACAAATGCATTTGCATGGTGTGTGTTCAGAGACAAGGAGAGACCTTGAAGTCAATTAGGAATTTGTGACAGCTCCTGCCTCCACAATCTCTCTCAATTTCTCTTGGTCTCTATACCTCCACTTAACTGTCTGCCTCTTTTTGTGTACTTATTTGGGGGGGGAGAGCAAAGGGGGAGCAGGGAAGGACCACAGAGAGTTCCCCACACAGCTCTAGCAGTGATTAATAACAACTATTACTAATTGTGCAAGTGCTAGTCTGTAGAATAGATGTTATTATTCATTTTGCAGGCTCAGTATAGAAAATTTGCAAAATTAAGAGTCATATCCAAGTTCAAGTAGCAGAATCAGGATGTAAGCCCCAGGCTATTCAATATCATTTACTTCTTGACCAGCAGAGATGTGAAAGGCTTAAGACAAACACCATATGGCCAGTGTCATGGCTACTCCTGGCTGTCGGAGAACACAGGTCTCATCAGTGGTAGGGAAGCATGGGGTAGACCAGTTCCTACAGGTTGACTGTGGATCCAAGGATAAGCCCAGACTTGGGAATTTACTGAAAAAAGAAATCCCAGGTTATTCATTGGTGATGAGCTACGAGCCTGTGATATGATATTGGACAGAGGTGATGCTTCGTGTGACACTGCCTGGACTGGTAGATGTCACCATTGTAGGCAAAGTGGTGCACAAATATAATCCTAAAAGCATATTACATAAGACGCATTTTTCTATAAGTTATAGCAGATTCAAGTCTGTCCTCTGAAGACAGTATCTCTCATTTGCTCTGTAGCCATTGTGCTTGCTGATTTGAACAGAGAGTGGGTGGCTGTACCCAGCACCAGCCCAGAGCTCTGCAACCTTTGGTGAGCCTCAGAAACACTAACAGATCTTAAAAAAACAAGTACCTAGAAAGGCTGATATAGTCAGGCAGCCAGGAATCTCCATTTCTCATCAGCACCCAGGTGACATCTAAGGCTTAAACAACATCACTCACAGTCGGGTAGAGAGAGTGGCAGCCACCATGGGTGAGAAAGACAACTGTGCAGACTCCCAAAGACTTGCTGAACCCCTTCTGCCCCTGTCATCATCCTACCTCTGAAAACGTGGTGTCCGGGTGGGTTTTAACACAGTGCCAATTGTGGGTAAATGTTCAGTTTACAGACACAGGAGAACATTATGCTGGTCTTTAAGAAGTTAAACGTGAAATTAACAAGGAACCGAAACATTTGCTCATAAACATCCCCCCCCCCCCGAATAACTGAAAAGAATAGGAAGTTGTCCGTGAGTGCTCAGAGGCTCTGCGTGGAGCAGCCCCAGCCACCATCGATCATGGCGATCATGGGATTATGCTTAAACCCTCAAAATCTATGACTGACTTACCATTAACAATTAGGGACACAAAACAAAGATCATCGGTAGTGTCCTGTCAGAAATCTGTGGGTCTTGGTCAAAAACAAGAGTGTTCCCATGAGACCGCCGCATCTCAGCCAGATGTCCAGGTAAGAGAAGTTTTTAGAGCCACTGCCCCAGAAGATTAGGAGCACTGAGCATCACTGATGCCATGCACACTGCTTAGTCTATACAGATGTAATAGGAGGTATGCAAATTCCCCTGGCCAGCCCCCAGGACAAATAAGAAAAATGGGTGTACCATGTGGATGGACGAAAGCCAAGGGCCACTCCCAGCAGGTACCTCCCCTAGGTGATGGGCTCTAAAAAGTTTTTTATTCTGCTTTCTTGTCTCTTCAGTCCATCTTTTTAGGAAAGAGCTCACAGTCTCATGGAGAGGTGTTCTGTTTATTTAAGGCAACTGGGGGCAAAAGGCTTTGTGCAGAAGATGAAACGAGAGCCGTGTTAATTCTGTGTTAATGACAGGAGAGCAATTTTCTTACAGGAAATAACTAGTTACCTTAATCATTTTAAGTAGTTATTAACATCAGCCTAAAAAGGATAGCTCTGCTTATCACGATCCACGCACAAAGGAAATGAAGACATGAATAACTGGACCTTAAACACATTTCTGGCATCTTCCTTCTGGGTGGTATTAAACGGTATTAATCTTTTTAACCGACTTCAATCCTGAGACCACAGCCCTGTGATAAAATGTTAAGCGAGTCGCTGGAAATAGAGGTGGCTTCGCCAGATTTATTGTGCCAATTTACCAACAGCGAAAGCACACAGCCTTGCTGCGAGGAAGCCCATAGAAAAGGAAGACTGGCAGGGAGATGTATGGGTTAATTAATAAAATGCAGATAATAGCATCGGCCTGATACTAATACTTCTTCAGGGGCTGCTTGGTATACATCTCTGGGAATAAGCAAAGCTGCAATGTATTGTTGCTACTGTATCCAGTAAACACACACACACACACACACACACACACACACTCCTCAGATAAGGATCAGAGGTGGGAAATGAAAGAAACACAAGCAACTTAATCCAGGCCACAGCTACACAATAAAGAAGACAAAAGAACTGCCGAGCAAGAATAAGAGGCTCGTTGCAGGGTTTTACAGTTTTAAGACACGTGAAGTCATTTTTCCCCCTAAGTAAGGGAACTGTTCTTCTCCCCCCTGAGGAAGCTTGCTTTGTGGAGGAAACCGGCATTATCAGACACGTCAACAAGCTGTATTTAAGGACGAATGGTGTGTGCCAAGGGCATTGGGTAAAAGGGTTTCCAAAGGAGTGGATCTCCTGCTGGGGGCTTGGGGGGAGGAGTGGCGAATTCCTCTAAGCAAAATATGTTAGAAGCCAGAATAGGAAAGGCCTTGAGAAAGGTGTGTGGCGCAGGGGTGAGTGTGCCGATTACCTTCTTCTGTGCGGTGAGGCTTGAGCCTGGTTGTGAAGGATAAAGAAGAAAGAGCTCACCCGATGGTTCCCGTGGATAAAGGACATTTTAAGGGATGAAGAAGAGTGATTCCAAAATGCAGATGTGCAGGCCGGACAGGTCTGGCCAGGCAGGAAGCCATGGCAAACGGAATGCATGCCACTGGACACAACAGAGAAGAGAAGAGAAGAGAAGAGAAGAGAAGAGAAGAGAAGAGAAGAGAAGAGAAGAGAAGAGAAGAGAAGAGAAGAGAAGAGAAGAGAAGAGAAGAGAAGAGAAAGGTCATTTTCAGGCCAGGGGAAAGAGCGAGCCTAGGCAGTTTGACTCAGGAGAGTAAGGTGTGCAAAGAAGGCCCCCAAGCCAGGGAGTGAAATTTCTAGACTTAACCACCCCAGTGGTTGTTATGGAAGGGTAAAGGCTCAGGGGACCACGAAGCCAGGTTGGAGGCTATACAGTAATACAGATGAGATTAACTGAATCAGTGTGGTAGCACTGGCAGTAAGGAGGCCAGGAACGAGCAGAGGGACAGGTGTGAGACCCACCGGCTACTATAGTAAAAGCCACAGGACTTCATGACTAGCGGGATCAAAGGAAGATGTATACTTGTAAGGTCACATGTACACATCTGGGATAAGAGTGCAGTGTCAAAGGGGAGGGGAAGGAAGGGGAGGGGGAAAGGGGAGGGGATCGGGGAAGGGGAGGAGGAGGTTCAATCTGAGTTCAGAGTTGCAGAACAGGTAGTTTGACCTGGCCTGGGGTGGGCTAAGATTTGGTGTATAAAATGCCATGGGTGTCCCTAAGTCTCCCAGCCTTAGGCACAGTGACCTGCTCCCCAGTGGTCAGTACAACCACGTGAGATTGCTTTGGACTAGCCTTGGCATCATGGGTCCTTATTCAGTGGCACAGGAAAAGGAACACCAAAGAGACTCAGAGCTGTAACTAAGGTTTGGGTTGTTTGGTTCTGTTCTCATCCTGGCTCAATCCATTAATTAATCCAAGGACTGAAAAAGCAAAGAATGTCTCTTTCTGGTGTCCTTCCTATTCCACAGACCTTTAAGGTCAAACTATGGACCTCAGAGGGGCCAAGAGAGGGGTGTGTTTTGTCTGAGCCTAGGAGAGTCCCAAGTCTTTGTCTCTGAGACATGCCTAAGGTTGAACCAGTATAGCCTCAGATGTTGTAATTCTCCTTCCAAGTCTCCCAGCCTACAAAGGGCTCTGGAAGTCCCCACCACCAAGCAGCTAGACATTGGAGTATTTATTGTAACTATTGGGGGAGAAGGGAAGGAGGGCCAGGAATCCAGCCAAATGAAGTTCTTTTCAGTTCAGCTCTTCTAGGCAGAATTGGGCAGATAGCCCTGACATGAGTGTCATACAATGAATGGCTCTTTCTCTTCCTGTTTGTCCTCCAGTTCTTCCAGTCTTTCCTTCCTGTAAGGCTGAAGGGAACTCTGAAAGCAGGGAATCTAGATTTCTCTTTCTTTGGGGCTTCCAGTTAAAAGTTCAGCTCTGGAGCAGGGCTCTCAGCTCAGAGCTAGCTCTTTGACTTCCAGGAAAAACGAAAAAGCAAGACAGTGAGATGATGAAAATGTTATTATAGGAAACATTTGGGAAGCAGAAACAGGACGTTCCTTGAGCTCAGGGGTCCGAGATCAACCTGGGCAATGTACTGAGACCCTCCCATTATCAAAACATTTGAGATGCTAATTACCCTGATTAGGTTATTATACAGTGTATACACATATTCTATTTTATTATATATACATACATGTTAATATGTATATTATTATATATAATATATGTTAATATGTATATATAATATATTGCACACGTATTAATATGTATAAATATTGTATGTCAATATTTTTAAGTGTTATAATCAAGCCTTCGACAGTATTCATTATATGGGTAAAATATGATAATGTTTATAAAATGACAAATACATAGTCTGACAGGTAGTGCAGGACTCAGTAAGTGTTAGCAATCCCATTCCTTTGATTTAGGGTAGCTGCCCCTCACCCAATTTGTTACAAATACTAACTGAAACAGCATACAGCTAATGAACCTCATAGCCCGTGTTCTCTGCATCAAGCCATCTTGGGGGGGGGGGCAGGTAGCAGTGAATGTGTATGTATGAGAAACTTTAAAAGAATTTATCTGGAGAGAGGGGTACTACTAAATATGGGGCAAAGAGTAACTTTAGATCCTCGAGTTCCTGCTGCACAGCCAATCGATGAGTGTTTGTGTATATTAATTTGCATAATCCTTACAACTTTCAATTGGAAAGGAAGATAAGAATAAACTCAGCAGAGCAACCCAGAAAGCCAGCCTGGGGAAGATGGCAGTTTAGAAGGAGCTTTTGGTGATCACTGGTAAAGACCAGCAACATGTATGACACAACTAGGCATGCGCAGAGAGGAGCACGGAGCCCCACTCCCGCAATAGGCTGTATCTATCAGAGGAGTGAGAACATGTAAAGGAAAAAGAAGTTGTTGCAGAGCTGTGGAAGACTTGGAACTGGCCAGTTCAGGGCAGGCGGACCTGTAGATAGGAAGGAGACGGTATTATCTGGAAAACACAAGATGCTGGCTCCTGGTCAGCGCTTCAAGGCAGAGTTAGTACACATATGGAGTAGCAGCTACCCTGGACAAACCAAACAAAACACTCACCACTGAGCCTTATACCAAGCCTCAGAAGGTTCACTGAAGCCTGGGCTAGGACCCCTGTCAGATGTTGCTGAGGAGAGGGCACAGTGGGCCTGTGGCTTGTCCCACAGAGCTGTTATGAACTAAAGTCCTCTAATGTAGGAGGTCTCATCCACAGTGGGTGGGTGTGTGTCTTTGGCCTCTGCCTTGAGTCCCTTGATAGTTCCAAGACTCAGGGCATTTACAGTTATTGGGCGACTATATTGCTTAACAGTTAAACCCTTTGTTCCATGCATCGGGCATTTGACCTGAATATTCATATGGAGTCAAGCCAAATGACCTTAGATGAGGGAGATCCTTCCAGCTGCAACCCCTTGTATTCTGATTATCATCACTGACTGCTTATTGCAGGATGTGGCTAGTTCTAGGGAATTTTGTTTTGTTTGCCTCTAAGAGGTGAGTATGGGCTGACAGTGGTGAGAGGAGACAGAAGGCAAGAAAGCCAAATTATTTTCGCCATCCTTCAGGGAACTCTGTCACTTAGATGCCTTACTTAACATCTCCCAGCCTCAGTTTCCTTCTCTGTAAATGAAAGGTAGTGATAAGGTTCTCATACATGGGCTTTTGTGAGGATTAAGTGAAATTGTTTATGGGATGTGACTGGCCCAGTCTTGGCTCACAGAGCTGGCTCCATAATATTGGGTAGTGTTGTTGTTGTTGTTGTTGTTGTTGCCATTGTTGCTGCTGCTGCAGATGATGATGATGATGATGATGACGCTTCACTGTGGATCTGAAATCAGTTCTCAGGGACTTGTGGGGAATATAGGCAGGACAGAGCCAGAGAAAAGCACGGTAGAATAGAGCTCAGAGATCCTTCAATCTCTTCACCAGCACTTAGCAAGAGAAATGGCTCCTCAAAGTTCACACATTTTGACTGGTGTCCCAAACATTCAGGAAGAAAAGGAAATGTGGTCTAGAATGACCCAAAGATTCTCAGCATTCCCTGGTAAATCAGAAATGCATAACCATGTCCCCTCCCTAGCTTCAGGATCCACACCTGTGTCATGGGAAGGACGATGTCTGCCTGAACATCAGTTGTGAGAAATGGATGAGATGACATCTGGAGAGTATTTGGGACCCCACTAGCCCATGGGGAATTCTTAAGACTTGGGATCCATTATAATTTCCCTAAGTAGAAGATGAGATGTGGGGATACAGGGTGGAGAGGGGCATATCAGATGAAAGGCCAATCGCAACAAAGTCTCAAGCTACCAAGCGACTGTGCTTGGGAAGAGGAGACTTGTGTTCAAGTCTAGAAGTCACTGTTTAACAGCTAAGTCAATATGGGTCCTTTGTTTCTTCTCTTGTTTGGTATATGCTTCAAAGCGTTCTGGCCTAATTCTCAGCAGGGTTATTGTGTGGGTCTAAGGAGGGAGTTTCTGAAGAAACCTCATAATTACAAGGCCCTCGAGTATGAGCTGTTTTATCCATCAAGTGCCTAGAACTGCTTGAGGCCAAGGCTGGTTCCCCATGTTGACTGCCATTTCCCAACACAGTGCTTGGTTCAGAAGGAATGTTGCTTCTTCTCTATGGGTGAAAACCACACAGTGCCTTCCCACCTTGGGAACGCCCCATACTGACTATAGGAAGGAGAGAGACCCTTGCTGCCGACCCTACCCATTCACTGGTCAACCCTGTTCTGGTAGAAACAGCCTTCTCCTTGGTAAATGACAGTAGTCCCAAGGCAGAGCCATGACATTTGGGGAAAGCCCTTGCTGAATGCTTGGGTCTCAATCACAGGACTAGGATGAAAAGACAACACATTGTGATCTTCCCCCAGAGAGATTAGGCCCAGTGGTTTCCAAGTAACACCACAGAGCTGTTTCGTGCTCACAGACAGGCTTGGAAGGATGCTGAAGTCTTAATATAGACTGTCCACACGCCTCTTCCCAAATGCTGTCAGCAAAATGCTATCTCCACTCCTCTCCCAGGGTGTATTCTGGGAGCCTGAGACAAGGGCACCATCTGGAGTTCCCTGAAGGATGGCGAAAATAATTTGGCTTTCTTGCCTTCTGTCTCCTCTCACCACTGTCAGCCCATACTCACCTCTTAGAGGCAAACAAAACAAAATTCACTGAAACTAGCCACACTCTGCAATGAGCAGGCATCGATGATAATCAGAATACAAGGGGGTGCAGCTGGAAGGACCTCCCCCATCTAAGGCCATTTGGCTTGACTCCATATGAAAATGCAGAGCACAGACGTGCATCCTGAGAGCTCTGTGGTTCCTATAATCTACAGATATGGAAACTAATGAACTGTTCCTGCTGCACAACACCACACACACACACTCACACACACACACACAAACACATACAATCACACATACACTCACACACTCACACACACACACAAACTCACATACAATCACACATACACATACACCACACACACACACCACCACCACCACCACACTGACACATACACATGCAAATATCACACCACACACATACACACACACATACACACAAACCACACATACACTGATAATACACATCACACACACACATACTCATACACTCATAACACACACAGACACACACAAACCACATACACATTCACTCACACATATACACACACATACACCACACACTTACACACACAGTCTCATATACATACTCATAACACACATGCACTTGCTCACAAACATAAACCACATATATGCACATTCAGTTACACACACATACATACACTCACACAGACTCATATCACACCCCACACAAAAACCACACACATATACACGGTCACACATACTCACACATGCACGCACACATACAGACATACACATATACACACACACACACACAAACACACACACACATACACATATACACACATACCTACATCTTACAAGGGTTTGAATTTTTATGGACATCACTTGGTATTGAAATTGTGATGGGGCAAATGTAGACAGTTATCAGGAAGGGTATACAATCAAAGGCCTTATAGTACATGGGACAGTCACACACTGTTCACTGGCTGGGATTATTAGCCCATAAGTGCATTTGTCAGAACTCAAAATCCCCTCCTCCTCCCATGTGCCTCATGCCCTCTTCAGTATTTTGTCACACACCCTGGTGTCCTCCAGCCTTTGGTTTCATTTCTAACGCTCTCACAGACCCTGATTCATGTGGCCATCCCTGGATTGACCCCTGCTTTCTGCATTAACGCTCTTGGGCTTGTCCATGTGACTAGGAGGGTTTTCTTGATGAGTTTTGACATTTGTTTTCCAATAATTGGATGATCCACATCACATTTCTTGGAACGAGCTAATAATTTCCCATTTGTTTTTCAGAAGCTTGGTTGGGCATCTCCCATTTCCCCAAATCTGTGTGTTATGTTTTTATTAAGAAAAATGTCACTAAATAAATTATGAGCTGGAGATTCAGTTCACTTGATAGAGTAGCTCATCTTCATATACAAAGCCCTGGATTTAATCCCTACAGGTGGTGGTCTATACCTGTAACCCCAGCACTTGGGAGGTAAGGGCAGGAGAATCAGAAGTCCAAAGTTATCATCAGCTATAAAGTAAGTTCAAAACCAGCCCGGGCCACATGAGACCCTGCCTCAAAAATCAATACTAATGGGATCTCTTTGATTATTAAAATACTTTGGCAGATCAGCAAAGACTAAAACTGGAGTCCAAGGATGTGTTACAAACCTAGGGGACATCCTCTTGGAGATGGGGGAGGAAGAATGGGATGAGGAGCAGTCAGAGGGTGGACCAAGAAGTGAATAATGGCTGGACTGTAAAAAAAAAAAAAGATTAAAGAATAATAATAATTTTAAAAATTCATTAAAAAATAATAATACTTTGGTAGATATCCTTATCACTTTTAACTTGTCAAGCTTCATGGCATGTGATGTACTACTATATTTCGGTGATCTGACTCTGGTTTATAAGCAAGCTTAGGAAGGGAAGGGAGGGACGTTTGCCAGGAGTCAGCCAGGTGATCTCTGAAAGCATTAGACACCATAGTGAGAAAGGAATATTCGAAGGTAAAGGCACTTCGAATGCTCACTGTAGGTTTTGGCTCAGTGATCTATACCAAAAGTAAGCCTGATACCTCCTCACTATCCCTTACACACACACATATAGACACACACACACTTGCAGTGTTAACTTTCCATTGTTCTTACATTAAAGATAATTATTATCATCAGGATGTTCAAGACTGGATATGGACTGTCCCTGCCTTTTTCTCCGGAGTCACCCTACCCTAATGACCCTTAACTTCTGGTCTCTGACACTGCCTCTCACTCCACTATGCCCAGGGGCAGGGCTATACATATGTACTCCCTGCCCCCTCCTGCTTTTCAGGTTTTCCCTCTCTCAGCTCTGCATGCCCACATTGCTTGGCACACAGCAAGCACAAGTAAGTATGTGTTGAGGGGATGAAAGGCTTGGGTGGCAGTCCTCAGCACTGGGAGAGTCTGTTTGGTTTGTTCTTGCTTTAATATGAGCCTGTCACCATCAAATGGAGAAGACAAAGAAAGGTCTCTACCAACTGACAGTCAGGAGGATGGGGACTGTTCTTGACCTACACAAATACATCACTGAATCAGATTCCTGACCTAGCCTCCTCTGCTGAAAAATCCAGGCCAATGTCAATGAGTCCCATGTCCAATCCCACATGTGTGTGCTGCCTACTGAACCTTTGATACATATAGCACAATTCCATTTATTTTGAGGGATGCTCAGTAGACAACATCCTATACTTCCTCTGAGACATGCTTTTTTTTTTTTTTTTTTTTTTTTTTTTTTTTTTTGAACCATGAAAATTTGCTCCTAAAATCTCCACATTTTCCACACAAAGACCTTGACATCTTATGGGGCTTTGACTTATCAGCATCATCCACTGACGAGTAGCAGAGACATCATTCACATTCCAGTCCCTAGCCAACCAAGTACAGTGACACATGCCTACTGCTTCACTTACCCAGGAAGATGAGGCAAGAGGTTCACTGAAGCCTGGGAGTTAAGACGAAGCTAAGCATCATAGGGAGACACTGTCCCAAGGAGAAAAATAAAATATGTCCTCTTGACTCTTGGCTTAACACCGCTTCTTCTCTAGAGCCAGTCCATGTGGATAGACTGTGTGTATTTAATGGCCTTGGAACTGGTATGTGCTGCTAGTTATGAAGTATCACGTTTCAGGCAATTGAAGTGTATAGTCAAGCCTGGCATTGTTCCTCAGCTTGCCTTAGAAGAGGAGCGCTGTTCCTGTTGCGTCATTGAGAGGCAGGTGAGAGGTGAGTCATCCGACATACGTGCACATTGAACAAGTGAGGACCGTGACAAGCTGAAGATCAGGACTTACTCCCTCCTTCCTCCATGATGGAGACTGAAGCCCAAGTGTAGGTGAGGCAGGTCTTCTCAGTCACGCCTTTGGTGTGCATCTGCTACAAGCACTGATAGTCCCAGTCCTGAGTGCTTAACAAGTCATGTCTCCTTCAAGTTCAGTTTCATCTAAAATAGCAAATCCATAAGCCCCTAAGAAACAACTGCAAGAGGATAAAGCCTTATACCATATAGTCCCTGGGGTGGCTTCACGGTGACTAAGGGTGTCATATTGCTGAAAGTTTCAAAGTCAGAGAAGGAGAAGCAGTTTCAATTGTTTAAGGGGTCCAGAACCTACTCATAATGTAATTATGTTAAAAGAACAAACTCCTGAGCCAGGTTCTTCCACCTTCTTATCATCTGGATACCCAGATGGTTTTCCTTCTAGCTTCTTTCTGTAGTTGGTATTGTGACAACAGCAACTCTACCAACACGCATCCTCTCAGGACCTCACCTCTCTTCAAGTCACCACAGCCACAGAAGAGACTGTTTCTGGATGAGAATCATCCCATTGGCACAGAAATCATTCTACCAGAATGGGTGCTAATGCATTATAGCTGTGACCAAAACCAAGCAGTCCCACTGAAATGTTCACAGGTCTATGTTTTTCTCCTTCATTCAACCAATACACTAAATTCCATTGGCAGTTTTCTCCAGTAATGATAGGCTCTAACTCCTGGTATGAGCCTGGCTTGATTGCAATAATTATTTTTAATATATTATTAGTTACTATCAGCTAATATTAACACAAGCTTTGGAATATGTAATTATAAGAGACAGTGGCCTTCCTGGCCCTTAAAAGTCTCCCAGAAATGTACTTGTAAAGTTACCTTGCTCTTGACTTTTTGTGAGCAGAAGTAGGAAAATGATTCTTGACTTAATTCAAATGACCTATATAACATTGGACTCTACTTTAATTAAAACAAAGTGAGCCTTCATTAATGCTGACTCCTTGAGCTCTGGAAAATCCATCAATATCTATCTGACATAAATGATCTGGACATGCCAATAGGATGGTTGTCATCCAGAGACAGTCTCTTCTGTGGCTATGATAATGACCTGAAGAGAGGTGAGGTCCTGAGAGGATGTGTGTTGGTAGAGCTGCTGTTTTTATAATACCAACTACAGAAAGAAGCTAGTAGCAAAATTATCTTGGCAGTCAGATGATAATAAGGCAAAATAAGATATAAAAATGAATAATCTATTGACACTTTTCAAATACACACACACACACAGAGAGAGAGAGAGAGAGTCCAAACATATCAATGGCCTGACATTTTTCTAGGTGATTTTGAAGTCCCTATTGTCTGGGCCTCAGCAGTCAGGCATTTCTATAAGAATCGTCACACCACCCATTTAATGAGCATGTATTCGGGGCCAGATGCTACATTTGAAGCCTGTTCTATCTCATCCGTACATTTGATCTCATTTGCATGTTGTAGTTATTTAATCAGCACAGGCATTCCTTGTGCAGTCAGGTTGCAATCACATTTTATATGTGAAGAAACTGAAGCTCAAAGAGACTGAATCACCAAGGACTTGAAGTCAGGATGCTCAACTCTAGAGCAATGAGCTGCCCTTCGCCGTGCCCAGTGCTAGGAGTAGTCTGGGGTCTTGCGAGTGTGGGGGCGAGGGGTGGGAGGAAACAGCACACAGAGGAAAGGATGGGAATAAGAAGTCTTTAGCTGCAGGATGCCACTGAGGGGAAATCACAGTCAAGACAGACAAGGTTCAGAAAGCCCTCCTAGACCTCACCTTTTAATCCTAGTTGGCTCAAGAGGTCACATCTGGAAGGAGGCAGATGGTCCTCCTTACAGGAGGCACACCCTGCATTGGCTTTCAGCAGCTTCACTACTGCAAATGCTTTGGGAAAAAGTCCCTAGAAAGACAGTTTGGCTTCTGACAGCAGCCATTTTAAGACTATGTCATAGGTGTGGGCACCAGGGGAACATTCCAGTTCTTCCATGGTATCACCTCATCTATTGTGACTGTTTGCATAGACGCGGCCCAGACTCCAAAAGAGGATGCTGAAAATTTCCTTGTTTCATTGTTACAACAACCCCCAGATGCATTCTCGATGCTCTAAGAAAGTAATGATGGCACAGAGGGGCCAAGTATCTCACCTTGTGTCACCCAGATGGACAACTATCTGGATAAGCCAAGCCTCAAAATTTCCCACACTGCCCTGCACCCAAGGGTCACACCCTGCATCTGTATAGACTGCAGAACAACTCACTGCAATGCATTATGCCTTTAAAATCTAAGTAGTGTTTCTCTTCTGGGGGGAAACAGCCCTCGCTCGAGTGTTCTGCATTGCTGTGATACATCTAGGGTCTCCAGTCAGTGAAATGATGAGTGCTTCTTTTCATCTGCAGCTTCAATTCCATCGCATGTCTTAGGATGCAGAAACCATCATCACCAGGCAGACCAGTGATAATTGCCAAAGCTTAGGGTGAGAATGTGGCGGTTGGTAACTATCAAGCCGTGCTCCTCTCTACAGACTGTGTGCTCTTACACATAAAGACAAGCTTGCTAATGACTTCTATAAATAAGTTCTCGCTTATAACTGTTGTTCCAGCAAAAGCTGCTGAAATGTAATCTACCCTTCAAGTATCAAACACCTTCCTTTTCTCTGCACTGTTTTATGGGAAAGTGAAGTGGACCCGAAATGCTGTCACTGGCTGTGTGACCTCTCCGAGCCTCCTTTTTTATCCTCTGTCTATTTCAGGAACAAACAGATACCTTGTATGAGTGCCTTGAGGATATGGGAGCTGTGGGTTTCATCTCTGTGTTCCTGGGGTCCAGCACAGAGTGGACACCTGGGACCTAAGTGCCGACAGAAATAAACTCATTTGGGTTGATGGCACTTTGGAAAGGTTAAAGGGCTGTAGAAATATAAGATTGACTGCTATATGCGGGGGAGGGACAGACTCATGCTCCCCTTCTCGTAGTCTACATCCTCTTCCCAGCTGTATCCACTTACTAGAAAATGAATACCATGGAAGTTCTTTGCCCAGCTCTTGACTTAAGCCATGGTGGGTAAGTTATAACCACAAACCAAATCCAGCCCACGGTGTATTGTTGCAAATAAAGCTTTCTTGGACTCTAGCCACACCCATCCATTTCTGGGTCCCCCCCCCCCCTGACTGCTTTAATACTAGGAGAGAGGAGTTAAGTCACTGTGACAGAAGCTCCGCAGGTCCCGCGGATGGGAAGACTCGCTATCTAACTCATTGCATTAAATGCCTGTTGCCTGCTAAATTACAGTCTGAGCCTCTTGGGAACAGGCTCCTCCTCAAAGCTCTCACTTCACCCGGTGCAGGGAGTACAGAGTTCTCCCCACTAGGTAGCAACTTCCTCAGGGTCCCTCGGGAAGACATCATTTCATTCATCGAAGACAATGCAGAAGAAGGAACTGCACACATCTAGCCGTGATTTCTGCGGGAGCCAAGGCTCTATTATCTGCTGCACAAGCAAGCACAGAGCAACAGCATGCATGCTAACAGCTGACTACTGCACCTATTGTATTCTAGACCCTGGACTGAGGCTTTATAGGCCAGCTCGTGAGAGCATACCCGGGGACCTAGGACATAGGTAGCATTACAATCCTTGTGTAAAGAGGAGACTCTGGGTTGCTTAGGGGTTCAGAGATGAAGCTGGGCTTTGACATCTGTACAGTCCTATGTGATGCTAAAGGTCTTGCTTGACTCCCTTTTGGTACACACCTCTGGAATTCAGATGGCTTCCTATCAGTTCAGCCAAGCAGCCCTTCTCTCCTTGCTTCTCATGATATCACATTCTATAGTCTGACCACTGTCTGTCTTGCTTCCTCTATCCATTGCTACTGTGGACAGACAGAGTGCTGAGTACTGGGGATGGTGGACATGTCTTACCCAGATTAGACTAGGGTCTAGTGAAAGACATGACAAACTGATCATTCTCACAATAAATATGGAAACAGCTATGATGTGTATTCCAAGTTGACAGGACTGTGATAATAACCTCTTGGGGGATGGGGGGGGGGGTCCTCTCTCAATGGATGACCCTCGAGCTGAGTTTTAAAGGGGTTCACAAATTAAAGTCAGATAAAGAAGGAACAGAAGGGTATAGCATGCAGAAAGGGTATTCTGTGCAGAATGTGAATAGACTGTGCTGTAGAGAAGGAAGACGTACAAAGTTTGAGGGAAACTGAAAGAAAGCTGGTAAGGCATTGTAACCACTGAGACATTCAGAAAAGTCAGGCCCCACACAAGGACTGGGCTCAGAGTCAGGCCTTTACCTTACAGGCAGTGAAAGCTACACAGAAGTTAATGGAGTGCTAAATGCCATCACAAGGTGACTCGGGTTTAATAAGGGACAAAGTGTAGGCAAACTATAGCATGTGCACAAGGCCCGAGTGATGTGTGGTCACTCTCCCAAGACACAAGGGGTGAGTGAACAGTACCTGTCACCTGTCACGTATTGGTGAATCACACTCCTGGAAAGGGAAAAGTATGTTTCCTACCGGAGGCTGCTCCCAGCTGGATCAATGATGGGGACAACTTGCTGTGGACTCAGAAGCCTGCTCACAGCAAGTGTTCATTCAGCAAAGACAAACACTTGGGAATTAGCTCAAAAGCTGAATTTCAGTAAAAAGCTTGGAGAAAGGTTTGACCTTGGTCCTTAAAAAATTCTGGAATGTGAATGTGGTCCTGCATCCAATTGCAAGAGTCTCGGTCCAAAATGAAAAATGCCTGAAAACCATGGGCATAAGATGCCATCATTACCTGTACCTGTGAGACTCCCAGTGGTCTTCTGCTATCCCATCCAATGTCTCCTTAACCATTCATCTGATGAATGGAGCATAAATTACCATATTGTAATAAGCAAGACACAGACCCTCTTTGAGCCTAAGCTTCCTCGTGTTTAAAATAAATGAGCTGGTCTTGGTTTTCTTTAAGGCTCTTTCCAAGACTCAGACTCTATGAAGTCGAATAATTCATTCAGCAAGCATTGGCTAACCCTCCACGCTGGTCCAGATTTCATGACAAACATCAGGAGCAAAAGGATGAATAGCATCCATCACATGAAATGCTTACCTAAAGGTAGAACTAGATATAAAGCCAATAGTTTTAAAGTAACATGGTATTTGGGTCTGAACTCTGTAAGAACTGAGCATGGTTACCAAGCAACACTTCCTTGACCAAGTGGTAGACTAGAGTTCTGGTGTCTCTATGAATCAAAAGCAGATAATGACATTAGCTCATGGAGTTTTTTGAGAAGTCAATGAGATGGTATTTCAGCTGACACATCTCTATGCCTATGTCCTACTTATTAATGTTGTATTTATAAATCTCAGCTTGCGGGGATTCTCTGGAGAAGGATCCCCAGACACATTCTCTAAGCATCTTTCCTTTCATCCATTGCAACGTGCTTCACAATTCTAGTCCTACATTTACTGTAGATGATTGGTGCTCAAAGATGTTAATGATTATCATCAATAAATAATGATGATGAATAACTCTGACAGTGATGTTCAGCTCCCACATGTCTGTACCAGGTATCTATGGTTTTCATCTATACTGGTCACCTAGGGCCCATGCTGTTTGGACAGTAAGGTACTTTGAATTTTCATTAGTCATGAGTCTCCTAGAGCTAGAACCAACAGAATACACTGGGGTATTTATAAAAGGAGATTTATTACTGAAACTGGCCTACCTGACTATGATTTCCAAGGGTAGATAAAGATGGGTGTTCCAACCAAGAAAAGCGAATCTGCCCTGCCTCTATCTCTTTATTCTCTGTGGGTGGATACAAACCCAGGTTGAAAGGGTTGATATGTCCTACTCAGTGTCCTAATATAAATGCTGATCTACCTTGACCAGAAACTCCTCCACAGACATACCCACAAGTATTACCAGCTCTCTGAACACCCCTTACCCCAGTCAAGTTGACGCATAAAATCCATCATTGCCAGCTAATTTACCATCACAATAAATCCTGAGTAAGAACACCATAGGAACAGAGAGGGGCTGGCGTCCTAGAGAAGGCAGGGTAATAGATGACCATGATGTAAAGAAAAGTAGGCAAGACCTCCTCTGTCTCTACCATGCTCCTCTCAGTGGCCAAAGAGATGTCTTCAAAATTCACTGAGTTCATTTACTTTCTTAACACCAGTGAGTTGCTGTTGCAAAGACCCTCACCACCGGCTGCAAAGACCCTTACCTTGATCTGCAAAGTCTTGTGTGTGTTGGCCCCACCCTGAGCCACTTTTATCCACCCCTAACCATCTGCACCACTTGCCACTGTCTTGGGCCCTTTGTATTCTGTGATCTCTGTGACTGACATACCTCCTTCTGATCTCCCCAGGCCTCATTCCCCTTCATCATCAGATCTCAGCTCAAATATCCTCTCTGCAAAGAGCCTTTCACTGGCTGCACTAATAGATGTTGCCCCCCTTCCATTCCTATGCACACCCCATTCTTCCCACTGCTGCCTTTTCCTTCATAGCTTAAATTTTTGAGCATAGGCTTGACAGAGCACTGCACAGGTAAATGGTCCTCCAACCCTGGCCAGTGGCTGCCTTTTGGATAGCAGAGTAGCTGCAGTGTAGCCTCCTGCCCCACTGGTAAAATGTATAGGAAGTTAAAAAGCAAATGAGAAATGTCAGGAGCAGTCAGAGTGTGAGCCCCCTCAGTGGCATGTTCTGTGTACTTAGGCTGTTCAGATTCGTGGTACCCTCTGAGTGAACATGGCTGCATTATTGATGCCCAATGATGTTCCAATGGTTTGCAACCCCACTGGACCTCTAGCTGGAGAGCTTTTTAGAAATACAGCACCTGGTTCCGCCCTCAAATTGTTATAACTGAAGTGGGGCAAGCACACATAGGAGAGTTTCAAAGTGCCAAGGGACCTGGATGGCCAGCAACACCTGCATTCTGCCACAAAAAGAAAATGTGACTTGTTGTTTTCAAAATTCAAAGGAAAGTTTCTATTTAGCTCATTATCTTTAACTCTGAAAACATGACTACTCCCCCGTTTAATGCAACACGGGATACTGACAATAATGAATGCTATTCAGAGTCATTCATTCAGAGTCACAAATCACTTTCCTGGCACAATCTTGTTAATTCCCAACCCAGCCAGTGCAAAGCACTGACACCATTACAGAGAGATCCATGATGCATTGGCTGTGACAGTGTTGTAAAGGGCAAAGCTATAGAAAGGCAGGAAAGCTGGCTCAATGCGTTTTGGAGTTTTCATGCAGGGAGGAGGCTACTAAGAGAGTTTGGGTAGATTTATATGTGTGAACTGGAACAAAAAGGCAGAATGAAATAAACTTTAGAATTGCAATTGTAAATTATTCCATTTTATTGTTTCTGATGGTATTGCTGTTGCTGTTTCTGAGACATGTCTTGGGTATCCCCAATTGGTCTCAATCTCACTAAGGAGTTGAGGATGGCCTTGAACCCTGATTTTTTTTTGCCTCCACCTCCCAAGTGCTGAGATTTCAGGAGTTCACCACCAAGCTCAGTTTATATGGTGCTGGATTTTGAACCCAGAGAAAGCAAGAGTTCTGCCAACTGAACTGTGTGTTCCCATCCCTCTATTGTTTAAGATTATTTGCATGTGTGCAGCTATGTACTTTATAAGCAAAGAAAACCATCTGGGTGGATTTATACTGAGTTGCTAATTTTTCTATCATGTGAGCTAGAGTTAGATGGAGACAAGGGAACTGTTAGACACATCTACATTTTTAAATTTGTTACCATAAAGTATGCGTTCATATTATTATAAAACTTTATTAAAAAATGCCTATAAGGTACATCTTAAAAGGGATAATCACACTAATTTTTTATGGGAAGAGAACAGGTTCTTGGTGAAGTGGTAAAAAATCTGATCATGTGGATAAAAGTCTATAGTGTGCTCATTTAGGCATATGCACATGCCATATTCCACAATGCAAGTTTTAAAGAATGAGGTAATGGAGAGAAACGCATTTCAACACAACTCAAATCCAGGACTCTTCCTGCACACACACACATGCACACACACACATACACACACACACACACACACACACACACACACACACACACACACACACACACACACACAACAGTGCTCACTGCACCAATCTTAGCAGGCAGTCACAGGTTTTGGTTAGAGGATGGGGAAACAAAATTTTGCAAAACCCAGTGAACCAGATGAACGGGCTGGCACTTCATGAGACAGAACCATCCACTCTCCCATCTGCAGAGCCAAGCATCCTACACACTGCCAATCTCCTCCCAGAGCCATGGGGATGGCTCAGAGTCTAACAGATCCTTGCTCACCCAAGGCTACCAGCAAGATTTACTCACTGCCAGTGGTAGCTGTTGGCGCTGCTGGGAGATGCCCACACCTGAAGGGCTGTTCCATTTCCTAATGTGGAAAATTCACTTAAAGATCACTTTAGGAGAAATATCCTGGGAGGGATGAAACACCAGATGGGTATAATCTTATTAAAAACATCATTGTTACCTCAACATGTTTGCAAATATGTGTAGATATGTCCATATCTCTCTCTCTCTCTCTCTCTCTCTCTCTCTCTCTCTCTCTCTCTCTCTCTCTCTCTCTCTGTGTGTGTGTGTGTGTGTGTGTGTGTGTGTGTGTGTGTATTATACACATAGATTCTATTTACACCTCCCTCTGAAATTTCACCAAGTAAAAGCGCATCCTTCTGATTGGAGGAACCAGACAGGTCAGGGACACCACAAGAACATGGCCCACAAAATCAACTGACCTGGACTTACAGAGGCTCACAGAGATCAGGATGCATGTAGGGGTCTGACATAGGTCCTCTGCATATATGTTATAGCTGAATAGCTTGGTGTTCTTGTGAGAACCCTCACAGTGAGAACAGGGGCTGTCCCTAACTATTTTGCCTACTTGTGGAACCCTTTTCCTCCTACTGGGTTGGCTCATCCAGCCTTGATGTGAGAATATATGCCTGGTCTTACTGTAGTGCGTTACACCATGTTTGGTTGATATCCCTGGGAAGCCTGCTCTTATCTGAAGAAAGGCAGAGGAGGGGCAGATCTAGGGGAGACAGGAAGTAGGGGAGATAGACTTGGGTGAGGGAAGGGAGGAGATACTGCAGTTGGGATGTAATACATGAGAGAAGAATAAGAAAAAGCATAGCCTTCTACTAGTCTCTCCGTATGCTTGCAATTCACCCTCGTATTGGAAGATAGGCTGTGCCTGATACCTTTCAAGCCAGGATTGTTGTTCTTATTCCTGATTTCCCTTCCTACCAGGTACAACTCATCCACTATAACCACGAGCTATACACAAATGTCACAGAAGCTGCGAAGAGCCCGAATGGATTGGTGGTAGTTTCTATATTTATAAAAGTAAGTCTTGCATGATTCCTGTACTCTGCTTGCCACCCCCTCCCGCGCCCCCCCCCCAATACCAACCAGAGCATCATTCTACAGTCTCTGTTGTAATTTTAAAAAGTTAAAGAAGTAATGTCAATTCATACCCATGCCTGCAGTAACGTTGGGGTCTTAGGACTTTTATAACCATGAGATTCATAAAAGATTCGGAGCTCTGGAAGTGAGGTGCAGAAGGGACAGGTTCCATTTCAGAGCTTTGGGAGCTGAAGGTTTGGGGAGCCTCCATCCTAGAGAGAAAGCAACTGCGATTTTCAGGGACAGGCTTTAGGCCCCACCTGCTAGTGTGGAACAAGGGGACAGTAGCAGAAGAGCTGGAGAGCCGATACCCTCTAGGACTGAAGGACGGTCCGTCACTTGCTGACACCCGGAGAATAAGAAGAGTGGGTTGATCCTCCCAGGTAGGCCCTGCACTATACCTCGGGCTTCCCCACAGCAGCTGAAAACTTCATCTTCCTTTCCCACTCAAAGGCTGATTCATAATCCTGGCAGTTAGAATTAAGACGAAAATCCCCATTTTGAATGTATGATTTTCAGCCATGCTCCCCAGATATCCAGTAGGCAAAAACAATATGAAATGTCCAAGTGAACAAATTCTGATTTCGTTCTTTAATTACCTTTGATATTTTGGCAGATGTAAAATAATGCAGATATGCCCATTTTTTAATGAAAAAGTAAGATTCCCTTTCCAATTGTAAAAAATAAAAAAAGAAATTTTTCAGTAGACTATGTTAGTTACAAAGGCTAATTAATGTACCGCACTATACGGGCTGCTAGAGAGGGTTGTGTACAAATCATTAAAGAAAATTAGACTAACCAGAACTTGGACTGTGATGAAGAATTTTAGTAGAAATTTAGCATTCATCATCAAGGAGTTTTAACAGAGCCCCTGGAATAATGGGAGTCTCTGGGGACCCCTTAAGCAATAGCGCCCACACACACTATCTCCCATTCCATCCCACCCCCTGCCAAAGCAGACTTTGTGCAACAGGTATTGGCCATCTTCCCAGCTGCCATGCCTCCTGCTAACTTCCTAACCTTCATCTGAGCCAGGCCAAATTCATGGAGCTTGTAATAGCTCAGGCAGGAAAGACACCCCAAGTCTTGCCTGGCTTTAGTGCTCATTAGTGTATTCCCATTGTGTGTCAACTCAACAGAGCTGAAAAGGGAACTGAGGATGAGAAGAGAGAAGGTGCCACTCAAACAACCACACACCCCCAGCCATGCCCCACTGGTACCCACAAGCCTGGAGCAAATTCTTACTCTGGTCCCAGTTATGACACATACAACCAATCCATGCAATCATGGTCCACAAGCCTAAGGGTATGTTGCATATTGTCATGTGACCAGGAGTCACCTCTTCCTGTGGTTTTCTACATGCCAAGCCTTCCATGAGTGATATCCAGAGGCCAACCTGCCTTTCCCAATGCTGCTTGTCCCTTGAAGAGCATCTCAGTTTCAGTCCCTGACTTTGCTCCCCTTTGCTTAAAGTTTCTAAGTCAGTAAATGTCGTCCTAGAAGCTCAAGCGTGTAACGGCTGACAGTGACTGATGAAGTGACCAGCAACCAACTTCCTCCAGTGCAAACTGCCGGTGTTCCATGGGCTCACGCAGAAATCCGCACTATGCTGAGATCCCAACCAACAGTCAGGCTTGCAGGCCCAGGTTGCTCTCCCGTAATTTGTTGAAAGGACCTATACTAAATCCTTAGGCCAATAAATGACAGGAGTCAGCTCCTGAATCTTCTCAGGCCAGTTTAGACCCCGGAGAGTTTTCCATTCTTTCCTTGAGCCTCTCTTCTTTCTACAAAGTCAACTCCCAGGCTTCCAGCTCCAGAGTGACCTCTGACTTGTCATTAATTCCTCTCCAAACTCCAAGTGAGCATGGGACAGAGGTCCACCATCTGCTAGACACGGGTACCCAGAAATGAGATGAACTGAATCCTTAGTCTCTAAGGGTATGCAGCGTCTGGTACTCACCAGCCCCATTTCTGATGCCCCTGCCTCCCGCTTCCAGCTCCCTGGAGCTGAAGTCCTCACATGCGAGTGGTTCACCTGAGCAAATGTCACCCTGACCAAATGCTGAACCAAAGATGCCCGAGGGTTTGGGGGTAAAAGGAGATGGATCGGCAGTTAAGGGTACTTGTTAACAACCCTGATGATCTGAGTTCAATTCCAGGGACTTGGGTGAAAAGAGAGAACTGACTCCTACAACTTAGCCTCTGAGCACTACACATTCATCGAGGCGCACATGTGTGCATGTATGCATGCAAGCACACGCACATACACACACACACACACACACACACACACACACACACCACACACACACACACACACACACACACACACCACACACACACACACACACACACACACACACACACACACACACACACACACACTTCCTCCCATGACCACAGGGAGCTGAGATTGGCTGTAATAGCTGTTTGATCTCACACACCATTAACTTCCAACTTATTCTCACTTAGATTAAGTACATATTCTATCCTCTCACCCACACGGCCAGCACACTTGTGCCCACAAATCATCTGTGTGCACTTTGGAAATATCTCAATAATCTCTAACCAGATCCAAATGGGGGCTGGTCGCAACCCTAGTATTTATTGTCTAGCTTGCCAGGTACCAGGAGCCCGGCACCCCCAGCAATTAAGAGCTGTTGCAGATTCCTGCTCTGCCAGACACGTTCATGGCCCCTCCTGCTATCACACAGTACACAGCACAAACAGAAGGCTCTGAGAGCTATCCTTTGAATGCTCAAGAGTATGTCACAACAGAAGCTGAATTTGGCATGCATGTTTCCAGGGAACAGCAATGCTTGACTTGGGGCTTTTTCCCCATCGGAGGTGGGGTTTTTACCTCCACTGAGCACCCTCATTCCCCAGCACCTGTCAGTCACAACAACACACCCAGGAAACCCTGTAAGAAGAAAGACAGCTGGAAGCAAAATAAACAGTCTGTGCTTCCTCCAAACTAAAGGTACCTGTTGCTTATCTAATAGCGATGTTCATCTGCTGTGATTGTTTTTCCCCCCAACCCTCGGAATAAATCAGATTTAAAATGTTGATGTGTCACAGCATCTGATTAGCAGCTGAGATGTAAATTGCAGAGCCTCACTAAGCAAGGTAGGAGAGAAATGACTAAGATAAACAGTGGTCCTGAGAAAAGACTGAGTAAAAGGGGCGTTGTTAAGGAAATTCCACAGCTACAGGAGGCTGCCTGTAGAGTGGTCTTATAAAGGGTGGTCCTATAAAGGGTGATTCTCTGATCCTTACCTGCTTGTCACTCAGCTGCTTCTCCCAGAAGAAGAATCTGGACATGGAAGAGCATAAGTACAGAAATGGAAATTCATCTCTAATACAATGTTTTTGCCCATTATAGGGACTTGATAAATATTTCTAGGATAGATGGGTGGGTGGGTGGGTAGATGGAAGAAAGATTGGATGTTGGGGTTTATAATATATTCATATGCTAATGAGCAGTAGAACTACAAGGTTCTCTTTTTTCCTCCCTCTTCTGGCACCCCTATTCCAGATATTCTCTCTACTTAGACACATGATCCTCTCCTGGCATTTCATTCCATATTCCCTGCTCAAAACCCTTTGAATGGTTCCCCATTCCTGAGGATTAAATATATCCTAGCTTGACATTCAAAGCCTAGCATGGGCTAGCCTCCCATCCTGCCTTTCCCAAAGCCTTCAACTCCACTAGCTATTTGTATGCGCATCTGCCTCTTCTGAACAGGTCCTCAGCAAGGATTTTTTTCTTGTCTCCTTGACTTTCCTCCTTTCTCATATTCTAGCATTAAAATACTGTAGCTGCCACCCATCCTTCCAAACCAACTCAGACTTTGACTCCCCTGACTCCCCAGACAGAGAGCAGTCTCTCCATGAGGACTCTATCAGAGCACTCCTTAATCTACATGAGGACAATATGTTTGCCTGCCTCTCTTCCATCTCAAGATGAGGTGTCCTTACAGAGTAGAATGTGTGTCTCTGATCTCTGAATTTCTAGCCATCACATTTGGACCCATGGCAAGCCATCAATATGAAGGAATGAAATAATGCATAATATTTGCCCTGGGAGATTGACACCCAGTCATTAACACTTTCTCTTCTCTTATAGGTTTCTGATTCATCAAACCCATTTCTTAATCGAATGCTCAACAGAGATACTATCACAAGAATAACATATAAAAGTAAGTTTGGTTCAATTTTCTTTACAGCATCTATTCTACAAAGGTTAGTCCTGTCAGAAGGCAAGAAGCCAGAACAGATGAGCTCTGTGGGCCCCTTTCTGCTTCATGATCCTTTAATTCTGTAGAAAGTCACTCTGGAGAGTCAGAGCTAGCTGAGAAGCAGCCCATTTTAAGCATAAGTCCCCAGAGTGTCTTTGTCATCCACGCCTGTCTAAGGCAATAACAATTATGATGATGTGGTCATCGTTAGCCTGTGGGTTGGTAATGAGCTGGGGTATTCTACCGGCTGACTCACTCTACTGTGTCAGCTGTCCGTCGTTGGGATTTTTGCCAACTATATGATGAAAAACAAAATCCACCAGGTACTCTGGACCCAATGTGACCTTTTCAGAACCACACCTGAACCAAGTCTTATCTCCTTCCAGGAGGAGGTTGGGTGGCATCTTCCTTCATTCTCCATGCCCTGGGGATCTGTAGGGTTCTGCCAACCGCCCAGGCTTTCAGATTGCTTCATCTTAAACTCCTTAATCAGAAAAGAAGAAATTGCACCTAGATAAAGTGGGAGAGCAGAGAGAACGACACTGTCATGCACAGTAAACCTACCCCACTGCCATGCACAGTAAACCTAGGGGCAGTAAGTCTTGGGGAAACCATATGAATAGACATATATCAAGAGATTCAAAGTCAAGATGGGAAAATAGGGGTATCTAGTTAGGAGTGGACAGGAAACTAGAATTCAAGTCTTGGTTTGGACCTCTGTCGAGGAGCCCCTCACGTCAATGCTGCTGCTTCAGCTGAAAAAGTTCAACCCCAGGTTTCTGAAATCTTGAAGGTCTAGATTTGTGACTCAAACAACAGGTACATAACGAGTTTCACCAAAGGAAGATAGAACATGCAGACATTTTATTTCCCACATCTCCCTGCTGAGGCCTTCCTGTAGCTGAGCCTGTAGAAGAGCTGTCCCTGCTGCTTCTGTCTCCAGTGTGATATGGAAGGACACTACAGAGAGCACGGCCCTCTGGCACTGGCTGCATCTTTCAACTCACACCTTCTGTGAGTTGACTCATAAAGATGATTGAGACAGCTGCACTCCCCACAAGGGGACCACAGTCAAGTCCCTCCTATATACAAAGAGGTTAGGGAACTGATGGGGTAAGCCACTGGTGAACCCAAGATCACTCCACTTCTACACACATCACCTACAAGACTGACTGCCTCCCTCATCAGCATTCTTGTGGCGCTCTCTCGAAGCACACTCAGATTGCTCAGCTAAGGGAGATATTTCTGTCTTGTGTGTAAATAGCACATTTATAACTGCCCATAAAAGATTATTATTCTTTTAACTTTTTTTGATTAAAAAAGAGCATGAAAATTAAATAAAATGTTTTCAAATCATCTTGAATTTGCAGTTTAGAGACTGTGAAAAGCCATGAAATTGCACATTAAACCCCAACACACAATCTGTCTGATTTCCACTTGCATAGAGGATCATTAGGGGTCCTTGGCTTCCCTCCCCTCCCCCTACACCCACCTGATTAATATTAAGTGAAGTGGTTACAGAGAAGGGAAAGCAGCGGAAGGAAAGAAAGAGGAAAAAAAGAGAGGAAGAAAGCAAAGAAGGAAGGGGAGGAAGGCAGGAAGACAGGTAAGCCAGAAGGAGGAAACCAAGGCAGTCCAGGCAAAATACCAGCAATACAAAAGTTGCTGAACATTCAAAGATTGGATCTGCCCCCATCAACAATTCATCCAAGAGTCACTTGAGAAACGAACATTCTCCTTCAGTCACAATAATGGAGGGAGCAGGAAAAGTATTCTAGAGCCACAGAAGTAGAAATTCTGTGTTTCCAACATAGAAATGGAACTCTAGAAAGAGGAAGTGGATGAAATCGCTCCATACCTGCCTGGGCAGAAAAGGAAAAAAAAAAAAAAAAGAAAGAAAGAAAGAAAAGGGAAAAAAAGAAAAAAGTTGAGGGGAAATTAAGCAAGACACTCTGGTCTGCATGACGAGACATGATAATGGGTCCTCTGATAGCAGATGTTATGAGAGAGGTGTCCCACATAGTGAGTGACCTTTGTCACACACCTGAAAAGAGTTTCACCACAGGGATAATGATGGCTTGATATACAGAATTGTCCCAGACACCGCCATGCTCAGGACACTGGCAGAAAGGGATTGATTTGCTCAGCAGGAAAGCACAGCTCTGTTCCCTCCAGTTAAATTTCCTACAGCCTCCAGCAGGGGAAGGTTGGCCCTGTGGCAGGTAGGTGGTCTGAAACAGGAGTCACCCTGAAGCACAAAACCTAGGCATCTCCCCAGCACCCAGCCTCTATAAGAGGAAGCAAGTTATCTTGGCATCAGCCCACAAACTCAGGTCAGGATAAAGATGGTGCCGAGGCTGCTTGGTACACATATTATTTTATCCTGCTTCCACACTCTTAAATGAGACAGGGAAAAGTAAATTCTCCCCCTGTCTTAGTTTGGGTTACCACTGCTATGATGAAACACCATGACCAGAGAAACATGGCAGGGGTGGGAGGGGACTTTATTTGGCTTACACTTCTATATTACTGTTCATCGTCACAGGAAGTCCAGAGAGGAACCCAAACAGGGCAGGAACCTGGAGGAGCAGACACAGAGGCCATAGAGGACTGCTGCTTACCTGCTTGCTCCCTGCAGTTTGCTGAGCCTGCTTTCTTATAAAACCCAGGACCAGGGATGCCACCACCAACTATGGTCTGAGCTGTCATATATCAATCTCGAATTAAGGAAATTCCCTAAAGCTCGATCTTATAGAGGCATTTTCTCCACCAAGGTTCCCTCCTTTTCCAATATCTCTAGCTTGTGTCAAGTTGACATAAAACTATCCAGCACACCCTCATAGGCTACTATTTCAACCACTGTATCCAAAAGTGCAAAAATACATCCCTCCCTGATCTCTAAACTACCCATTTCAATGCAGAGTTCCAATTTGACTTGCTCTCTTAGATGAAGTAGCCATACTTCTTTGTACTGAGCATCAAAAATTCTGAGGTGATGTGGAAGGGGTACTCTGCACACCCCAGGGCTGGTGCTATACATCTAGCTTCTTATCACATGAGTCTTCCGAGTGGGCATGTTTACTATCCCCAGTACACAGATGACACCAAGGTCAGAGGAAGGTAGCTGTGTAGTCACTGACTTCTACATAATGAGTGAGTGATCAGTCAGAACTAGGTGTTCACTTCTCACTGCTACACGTGCAGGTTAGTCAAGATTTCTCTCCTGCAGTCAGAGGTCCCCAGATCAGCTAAGGCAGAGGGACCTACATGGTTCTCATCTTTCCAGCATCAGAGGAACACCCAGCAAGTATCTTTGCCATCAGTCCATGAATTCCTGGGATGCTGCGTAAGGCTTGGTCTTGAAATATGTTCTCTCTCACTACCACTTATTTTGCACTACCCAGCACCTGCCACATGACTAAGATGCTCAACATCACAGCCCTCCCACAGAGATGGGGATTTGGGGGGAAGGAACTTCCTGAACCTCAACCCCATACTTCCATACTAAAGAGCATGGTTTCACACCTGGATATTCCTGGGTACCATTCTTACGTCACTCTTGCTTCTCTCCTAAAAAGTAGAAAAAGATAAGTTCTGAGGTCTCAAAACCAATTATAATTCTGGTGTTTTGACATGGTGCAAAACCTTTCAGCATGCTTTTCACTTAAACTGAATCTTGGGTTGATTAGCCACAGCATTGCTTCTTACAATTGGGGTTAGTTGCTTAGAAGGGGCATCAACTAACCACAGAACTAATGCAGTGACACTTGGCCAGCTCAGCCTGATCCTGCTCCAAGTTATCAACTCCTATACACATGCTATCTTATATGGAGATCGCCTATGGAAATCAGTATCCTCCAGAGGACACCGCCACACTGTCCTAATTGGCATACATAGTGGTCAGAGAAGGCATCTTAGACTGGAAGCCATTCTGGGTCTTCAAGCAGACTACCATCTCCTACCAAAAGGAGCACTCTGGGATAGGTAGATGGCTCAGAGGATGAAAGCACTTGAATCCTCAGCATCTACAAAACCACCCAAGCATGTATGTGTCTGTATAACCCCATCACTATGAGGGACAGAGATAGGAGGACCACTGAAGATTATTGGCTGCCAGGCTAGCTCTATGCTCAGTGGTAGACCCTGTCTGGGGAATAAAGAAGAGAATAATAAAGCAAGACAAATATACTCAATGACCTCCTTATATATGCTCATATACAACACAACCCACACACAACACATATTCATATACATATGCATTTACCATACGTAGAAAAAAAAGGTATATTATGGTTTTTTGATTAAAAATAAACTATACAAAGGCTGAAGAGATAGCTCAGTGGCTAGGAGAAATTAGTCCTCTTGCAGAAGACCCTGGCTCAATCCCTAGCATCTACATAGTGGCTCACAGCCATCCATAACTCCAGCTCCAGGGAATCCAAACCCTTCTTTTGACTATTTTTGTAGGCACCAGGTATCCATGTGGATATCTATATATGCAGGCAGACAAAACATTCATACATATAAAATAAAATTTACTAAGTCTGAAAACCTTTTAAATAGACTACAGTGTGGCAAGGGTAAAGACAGAAGGTGGTTGTAACCATCAAATAATGGGGCAATGGTACTGATGGTGACCAGGTCAACGAGGGAAAGGTGGTGATAGGTGATTGGATAAATTTTAAGTCAGCAGCAGATTTCTTGCTAAATCTCTTTTTAATGTGCAAGGGAAAACAGAGCCAAGGATTCCCATGAAATTTTTAGTTCAAGTCACTGGAAGGAAGATATTTCCATCCCCTGAGATGGGGAAGACTCAGATGCAGCGTGCTTGTGGGTGGAGAAGGGATCACAGATCTTGAACATGTCGTGCTTGGGATTTCTATTAGGCATTCAAGAGGAGGTGTGGTGTAGGCAGTTGGGTATATCAGCCTGGATTTCAGGAAAGAGAACCAGAGCTGTGATTGTGGACGACACTGACATCCAGATGGCATTTAAACTTGGGTGAAGTCATTGGAGTAAGAATAAACACAGGAGAGAGGTGGGACAAGTCCTCACTTCTGAAAGGGCGACTCAAATCTTCATGACTTGGAATGGAAAACCACTTCTAAATATATCTCTTCAGGGCCCTATTATGGAAAAGGCTCCTCTGTGGCCAGCTTACCAGCCAGCTGAGGAGGTACAGGGAGGAAGGAACAAGCACAGGAGTCAGTTGGCACAAGATGGAAGGAGTAGAGATAGCCCACCAAGCTGAGGACAGCATTATTGATGGCGGGGATAGCTGAGAAAAGGGAAACATGGGAAAAAATCATTCTTTCAAGATGTACTATAGATAATCTACATCATATACATTATGTTATATAATATTGTTATGTTATATATTACATTACATATTATAATATATTATATATTTATACTATATATGATATATTTAAATGTAAAGGTACTCTTGCCAAAGTACGGGAGAATTTTGGACGCCATTTGGTAAAGGCCACCATTATCATGGGAGAGGAGCAGACCTGGTGTGTTGTTCTTTCCTCATTGTGGTGATAAAATGCCTGGCAAATGCAACTTAAGTATGGGAGATTTAATTTTGGCTCACGGTCCCATGGTGGGGAAGATATCATGGCAGCAGGTGTTGGAAGCAGCTTGTTGTACTTTCCACAGTCAGAAGAGCTGAGCAAGGTGAATGCTTGAACTCAGCTCTCTCTCTTCTATGTCCCAAGGACCCCAGTGCACAGAGTGGTGCTGCTTACATATAGGGTGGCTCTTTCTACCTCAATAAACCCATTCTAGAACCCACCTTGTCGACATAGTCAAATGTTTGTTTCCATGATGATTTGAAGTCCCATTGAGTTGACAAGGCTAACCTTCACACTAGGCTCCTATTCTAGCTCTAGCACTGTCTTTGCTTTCTGATGTCAGAAGAGGTCAGAAGCACAACTCTGAGATTTGATGGCCTCATCAGCAAGCTAATGCTCAAAGGGCTGGGTGGGGATTAAATAAGGTAGTAGATCAATTGCCTGGATAGTAACAAATGTGAACTCAATGTGCAATATATTTGTGTCCCTACACTGTCTTAAGGCATATGCCTGTTGAATCCTGTTCCTTCAGGTTGGGAGGCAAGTCATTGTTGTGCCGAGAACAGTTTTATTCTGAAGATGAGTCCAGTGTAGGCCACACAAGCAGTGTCAGAGTATGCTTGCTTTTAGAGAAGCATACGCATCATGGATCTAAGTAGTGCACACAAGGACTTCATGAGATGTTACTAGTTTCCATGGGAACTTAAATTTCATTTTTTAAATTATTCTGTGAGCTTGGGTATTTTGCCTTCAAATATGTCTGTGCACCATTTGAGTGCAGTGCCCCCCAGAGGTTCAGAAGAGGGAGTCAGATCCTTTGGTACCAGAGTTACAGCTGATCTTGAGCCATCATGTGGGTGCTAAGGATGGAACCCACATCCACTGGAAGAGCAGCCAGTGCCCTTAACTTCTGAGCCAGAAGCTTACACTTCATATATCTGAGTAGAACTTGTAAAATATTCTCACTAACCATGACTGACAATAGAAAAGACCAGCTTGAATTAATTTCAGGCTGAATTTTAAAAGTCTTCTAGAGAAAATCCATTTTATTAAAGTCAAATTCTGCTTCAGCAGAGTGAGGGTCAAGACTGAAAGCATGACATTAAAAAATGGATTTTCTTAGAAAGGCTTTTCTTGAGGAGATATTGGTAATTTAGCTCGAAGTACTTTAATTTTTAATGCACTGTACGGGTATGGTGTTTGTAAGCCTGTTTCCCTTGTTAATTAATTAGTAGACATGGCACCTCAATTACATGAAAGGTAACATTTGTATCATTTTAGTAACACTTGATTTCATTGAACCAGAACCCTTTTCTACAGTATTTTCAAGAGATGAAACTAATGATTAATGGATTGCAAAGACTCCTTCTAGAATGGATAACAAGCAGTAGTTATCAGAGCATTGCCACAGTGAACATTCTTCTCAAATCCTCGGGCAGAGTGTTAGTCTGGTGACTTTATCTTCTTTCAATTGCCATCCTCATTTGTTATGTCTTAGATGTCAACCATCCCCACAGGCCTGAGTGTCTGTGCACTTAGTCCCCATGTTGTAGTACTGTTTTGGAAGGTGGTAGAATCTTTAGGAGTGAGACCTTACTGCAGGAATTAGGTCATTAGGAGTAATAGCCCAATCCTTGTTCAATCCAGACCTATCTGTTTCTTGACTGTTAAGGCAATGAACCTACCTATATTACCCTCCTGCTGTCAGAGCTATGAGCCACTCCCACCACCATGTCTTTCCTGACATGATGGAATGTAGTCCCTAAAACTGTGAGCCAAAAGAAATCCTTTCTCCCTTAAGTTGTGTCTCCCAGGTTTGCAGTCACAATGAGGAGAAGTAACTAAGACAGTGCTCAAGTCATGGATAGGAGAGCTTAGATCTAACAAAGAATGCAGGGGACCACCACATCCAATTATAAAGACATCAGCTTACTGTGTTAACAGACCCACTCTCCAAGGCAATAAAGACACAGTACTGGAGGCATATGGAGGAGAGTTTATAAACATGGCAATCGTCACACAGAGTAAGCCCCTTAAAAGGTGCTTTAACTAGCCTATTTGTAATTTCAAGTTACCCACGCTTCCTCCTGAATTTCCTAGTAAAATATGGATGTGTAGGCAAGCACAGACTATCCTGTAACTGCCTTCAACTTCACAGCTCTCAGGGCGAGTTCTTCACACAGTTCCCTAGGGAACACAGTGTAAGTGTGTTGAAGGATCACCAAAGAGCTTAAGCACAATGCTCCAGGTGCCTTTCTCAATGCTCAATTGAATGTGTACTCTCATTTCAGAGGAACAGACTTAGAAGTGTTTTCTCATAGTGGGAAGCACCACCCACCTATTTCCATGTTGCTGTCTCAGTAGATACTCACAGCAGTGAGAAACTGATGAGATGGAACTTACCTCTAAGAATACAGCTCTCAGAGGCCCTTTTCTTCATTTGTTGTCTGTGTAAAACAAAAACATGATACTACTTTATTCTATTGTAATTGCCTTTTTTGCCTCGTTTCAGTTGAACTTGCCTCAGATTACAAGGGGGAATGTTATTTATTCCATATACTAAAATTGCCTCATAGTTTCATATTGATCAAAGCCAGTATTGATTTTGGGAAGTATCAGGCTGTTTTCTCAGTGGTGTGGTCTGCCTTGATAGGAACCATATAATCAGGGAGCAAGAGATGTTGACTATCAGCAGTGGCCCTTGTGAGTCAGACCCGTGCACTTGGCTAAGGCACCTAGTGAAAGTTCAGATTGAAAAAAACAAAATGATTCCCTGTTGTATTGGCTGAGACATTGCATCACAATGAAATGTTTTGCTTGAACAACAACAACAACAAGCAGAAGTTAGCTGGGGACTTTTTTATTATTCACTTTACATCCTACTCACTGCCCCCTCCCAGTCAGCCCCTCCCACAATACTTCCCCCAAGAAGCTGGGGGCTTCTTGGTTGTAACTCTGAGAACTCAGGATAAGATAAATTCTAGATCCAACATAGTGTGCCACAAAACCAAAGGCACAGTGGTCAACTTCCACAGTCTTCCAGAACAGTAAAAGTCTATATATTGATTATCCAAGGGTAATTTCCTGTCCTTCTAAATCCTTATCAGACAGATTAGCAATGCAATGCTTCCATGCCAAACCTTGGCCTACTAATGATAAATTTGGCTAGATAAGCTCCTTGATGTTGAGAGATGTTTTGGGACCTATGGGATTTTTTTTTTACCTAAATATAGCCTTAGTAATAATTATCCACAACTGTCCATTGCTCCAGGTAAGGAAAAGTTTTTTGAGTTATCCATGAAGAAACAGTAAGTCACTGTCAAATATATAATTATAACTTACACTTGAATTATGACTCCCATCTTGAAGTCTGAGACTTTCCTTTCTATAAATCATTTTTTCTCATAAGAGAAATTTTGAGAGACATTTCTGAATGCCAGGGCTGAAATTTTCTGACGTACCCATAGTTATTCTTGGGCCACACTACCTCTCTCCTATGGTCTTAGTTACTTTTCTATTGCTGTGATAAGACATCATGACCAAAGCAACTTAATAGAAGAATGTTCATCTAGAATGTAGAGTTTCAGAAGGGTAGAGTTCATGACCATCATGGCGGGGAGCATGGCAGTGGGCTAGCATGGTATTGGAGCAGCAGCTAAGAGCTAGCATCTTGAGACTCAACTAAAAGGCAGAGAAAGCTAACTGGACATGGACTGAGCTTCTGAAACTTCACATCCTGCCCCCCACCCACCATGACATACCTCCTCCAACAAGGCCACACCTCCTAATCCTTCCTCAACAGTTTTATGAACTGGGGATCAACTGTTCAAACATGAGCCTATGGGGCCATGCTCACTCAAGGCACTGCACTTATCAAAATCACTGAGCAAGCTCATACTTCTGAAATTCCAATGTCTAGAAGAGCACTATTTTAAGGTCAGTCTTTGAGACAATGTTGTATGTTATATTCATGCCAATTTCAGCAATATAATTATGAGAGTTCATACATGTTTGATGTAGAAACATGATATCACCATATAAAGCTTGAAACAAGACCAAGAGCCTCATGCTGATGTCTTGGGTGTGGTGTACAAGAGATGGTAGGTGCAGTATACATTAAAGTTAGTGCTGCAGCCTCCTTTCCCATTACCTGTCCAATGTTGACTACTCCTTACTTGATTTCTGCTCAGCACCATCACTAGGTAGAGCTGCTGAGCAGAAAGCATTATATCTGATCATTTAGTCTTATGTTTACTGAACAGTCTTTGATTCCAGACCTCAGACTGGAATCCACAGTAAAAGAAGCAAACACATTCCTCAGAGGCTCACAGTTTAGTGGAAAGAGTCAGATAGCTAAGTAATTCCTGGGAAGCTGATTTAGCTGGGAAAGTCAGAGTCCTGGGAATGACAGGGAGTTTACCAGGGGAGCTGGGCAAGGATGCTGGGGGTCAGAAAGGTGACATCAATGCCATCCAACATGGCTGAGTACTTTCCTGGATTGAGCCTTGTGCTAGACAGTATTTGTAAAGCATGGTCCTATTTGTTCCTCTAATAGCCTGTGAGGCAAGTATTCTACATCACATCTGTATGCTGTAGACATGGAAACAGAGGCTCTTATCACCTATGGGTCCAAGGTCTTACAGATACAAGCAGCAAAGCCATTATTCAAACTCAGGCCCCAAGCCCAGATTCTTCATGCTGGATGGTTTCAATTTTTGTAGAGGGAAATTAAGAGTAAGCATACAGACGAAAAAGATTGTTACGAAGGGCACAGTGGCGGCTGCTGATCTCAAAAGGGTGGCCACCAAGTGTTGCCATTGTGTCTGACAGAGGGGTGACCAAAAGGACTTTCCCACCAGGACCCCAGCAGATCATGGCTGGAATATGAATGCTATGGTGTTTTGTAAACATGCTGGCACCCTATGAAGAAAATAAACACATAAAACATCATATCTTTTGTTTCTAGCCTGGCTTTCCCCAACCCTTTCCTCAAATATGGCTGTAGCATAGAGGCTGGTCTAATTTCAGGAAAATATAAATCTTCTTTATCTTGGCTCCAGTTCTGCCTAGAATCTCCCTCATGTCTACTGCATTCATCCTTCCCTCCTCCCCACCGCCCCAAATAAAATAAAATAGAATCATAGCAGCGCGCTAGAGTACCCAATATGCTCTTCGTACAAGCTTGGTTAAACAAATCACATTGACCTTTAATAAAAAAAAAACCTGCGGAATGCTTCCTTCTCTCATTCAATATGTTAATCTTCAGGCCAAACCGCCATCAGAGCAAGCCTCATTAAGTCCAAATCTGATCATGCCATCTCTAGTTTGAAAGCCTTCAGTGGTTTCAAACTGCCTCCAGGCTGAAGCCCAAACTCCCAATAGCACAGGCAAGGGCCTCCTGGATGTGGCCTGCATTGACCCTGCTAGCCTCATTTCCCACAATATCCCTCCACCTCCATCCCGCCCACACTTAAGCAGTCCCTAAGTACCACAGCCCTTCAAAACTCCCTCAGCTCTGTCTCCAGTGCCTCTATCTGCAGTACCCTTGACACCTCAACCCCTGCTAGTCACACACTGATTACTTCCTGTCATTCAAGATGCAGTTCAAGGCAGTTCCTCCATTCATCTTTGTCTGAGTCCCCTTCCCCCACTCCAGATAAAGCTGACAGCCTCTCTCTTAGCCCGCACATCACTGTTTGTGACTCCTGCCTGCACTCTCCTAATTATGCCCAGATCCTCTGCTCTGAGCTTGGTGCTAGGAGCACAGGTTCAGCAGATCCTAGAAACCACTGCAGACAGTATGAGATGGATACCCATCTCATTATGTTATTGACTGATCAAACTCAGAAGGACTAGCACGGGGGTGTGTGCTGTGGACATCATGGCTCTGTGATAGGAAACCCTGATATCTCATGCCACAGAATAGACTCTTCCAGGCAGATTCCAGTTGCCGCTTCCCTCTTTGGCTTGTCCTGGGTCCTTACTGTTCCCATACAAAGTGTTTCTATTTAAATGGAAAAGTGTTTACAAGGTGCCAAGCATGGTAGAATACACCTGAAATCCCAACCAATGCTTAAGAAGTAGATAGTTAGTGGTTCAAAGGCAGCCCAGGCTACATGAATGACATCATGTCAAAGAAAAAAAAATGGCTAGAGAGCAGCTAGAGAGCAGCTAGGAGTACTTGCTGCTCCTGGGGAGGACTCAGGAGTTCATTCCCAGAAATCACATCAGGATCAGGTGGCTCACGGCTGTCTATAATTCTAACTCCAGGGGTTCTGGCAGCTTCTTCTGGCCTACAGGGGCATCTGCACTCACATCTGCATTCATGTAGAACCATAAGCAAAGCTAAATTATTTTTAAGAAGAGAGGGAGAATGGGGAGATGGAAGGAAGAATGAGAGGAAAAAGGAAAAGTGGAAGAGAGTGAGGGAGAAATCCTTCATCTTAGGGTCAGTCAAGTTTTTCTCCAAGTCCAGGTTGGCTGATCTCTCTTGGTGCATTGATGGAGATCTGGAGCGGTTCTTGTGGCATAGTAGAGGAGGGAAGGTATAATATTAAAATCGTTAAATAAATCTTGGCTGTGTGGTCCACACTACCCACCCACCAGTGTTCTGGGTTCCTCAATGAAAGACATACACACAACCTTTATATTTTGATATGCCTTAATCAGCTCAATATAAATTCCTAACCTCCACATGGCTAATCCACCTCCCTTCGATAATCCCAAGTTATCACTCACTACATTTCATATTCTACCTGGACTGCCCTGGACCCAGTTGGGCAGCCCTCTTGGGTCACATTCTCCTGGCTCCTACATGGCAGATATACCTCCCTGTTCTGTACCTTCTCAGGCGTGGTGTCTTTTTCTCTCCTTCCCCTTCACCCAGCATGCCTGATCTCTTTCTCCTCCCTCGGTCCCTAGCCTGGGAACCCTAAAAGTCCCTCCTCTGTATGCCTTGCCCAATCACTAGCTGTTGGCAACTTCTCTGATTTACCAATCAGAACCAACAAGCAGCAGGATCCCCGAGAGTCTTATGTCTGGATGTGTGGACTCTCCTGTAAACAATTTTGGGGGGGCCAAACTGACACAAGAATACAAACAACATTAGACCAGACCCACTACGAGAAGATTTTAGATGGAACAGGTAAATGGTAGATGTGTTTACATTTTTTTCAAACTACTAACTTAATTAGTCTGTTCACACTTGACAGTCGGGGAGCAGGAAAATTCAAAACCCTCAGCAAAGATGTTTCTTTCTAATCAGAGAAAGTTTCAACAACTCTTAGAGGAAGAAGACTCTTCCTAGTGGAGAAGAGTCTTTGCCTATAAACATAGATGGCCAGCATGAATGCCTACCCAGCAGCAGCCAGTGTCCTCATCACCCTGCACTGACATCCGCATATGTGCACTGCACTGTGCTGTCTGGGGCTTCAACTGGAATGAGGCAGGCACTGCATCTCCCCTGCCCATTGCTGTTGGACCAAGAGCCCAACCTTAGACCAAGCTCAAATAGGTACTTAGCAAATATCTGGCAAATTAATGAATGGCCTTCCCTTATAGGTCAGGAAAACTGCAGTTTTCCCGTTCCTGCTCGGCAGGCATCAGCTTCCTCTGTGGCTGTAGACTTTGTCTCTCTGGTCTTTATTCTCCCCATCCATGTGGATGTTTTACTATATGGAGTATGAAGTTCTAGATATCGGTGAACATCTTTTCTTATGCATCACTTGAGTGATGACATCAGCCACTATCCAGTGAGTCCTTTCCCAGTGGGAGTTGGACACACCCAGAGGGGATAGGGGTGTGAGCTTGTCTCATCTCTCTGGTACAAAGCTAGGCTTTGGTGCCCTACTGAGTACTCTCCAGGCTCCTGGACTGGCACTGGTAGGTGCTCCCAGCACAGTGCGCCATTTACCACCTCTGGAGATAGACCTGTAATCTCTGGAGCACAGAAGCCACAGTAAAATAAAATCAGGGACTGAGGACAAAAAAAGTCGAATTTTTTCCCCTTAAATCTGTGACATCAGCTTTACTCATGTGACTCCTTTGACCACCAAGATGTGTGCCTAAGTGAGTGGCATGCGCTGCTGCTGGGATGGAGCAATGTGAGTGTCACCCTTTACAAGGGTTGTTGTTCATTCAGTCACTATGGTCTCCGAACCACAGAGCAGCCGGTCAGCGGCCATTCGAAGGGTCTGAGTCACAAGTGTGGACAATTTGTGGCCTAGAGAGGAGCCTTCAGCCACCTGGACTGTTTGTGAACAATAAGTAAAACTCTGTAGTTTAAAACACTAGGAAATAAAGGATAAAACACCAGCTATGTGAGGAGAATAACGATGGAAGTGTTTGTTACTGAAGATGTTAGCAGATACGGTCTTCTGAAAACATATACATATTTTACTATTATATATAATAAAGATGCATCAGCAAGGCTCTATCAAGATGCTAAGCTTTGGTTCGATTACCTTCCTTTCCAGATGATGCATACTTACTACAGGGACTTAATATAGAGGAACTGTATCCAGAGACCTCTAGTTTCATCACTTATGATGGGTCGATGACTATCCCGCCCTGCTATGAGACAGCAAGTTGGATAATAATGAACAAGCCTGTGTACATAACCAGGATGCAGGTGAGCTTACCTTCAGTTCATTGGCCAACGGGAAGAAAGTGTGGGGACTGGCTGAGTAGGTTCTGAGCCTGTGGTGTTGATTGACTAGGATTTGTGCAACCATCAAGCACAAACTGGGTGAGACCAACAACAGAAACATGATTGTCTCACAGAAACCCCAATAAAGGAGTCAGAAGGGTTGGTTCCTTCCCAGGAATGTGAGAATCTGTTCCCTGCCTTTTCTCTGGCTTCCACAGTTTACCAGAAATCTCTGGCATGTGATGTAGCACCCCAGGACTCTGCCATCATTGTTACTTGGTGTTCTCTATGTGACTGCATCTCTCTCCAAATCCACCCTCTTTTAAAAGACTCCAGTTACACCGAACGAAAACACTAACCTCCATTACTTCATATTAACTTAGCTGATTGCATCAGTAGGAGGCCCACTTCCAAGTGAGGTCACATCCTAAGTGTTACAGATTACCAGTGTCTCCAATTTACACACACAATTAAACCCACACCACCTATGTTCACAGAGTCAGCATATGAAATGGACTAACATTAACTACTTATAAAAACACTCCACCTGCCCAAGGGAAATAAGATAGCAGAGTCCAAAATCACACTCTATAGATAGACTGTTCAGCGTACAGCTAGAGATGCAAATAGATATAATGGCTCACTCCTGTAAAGAAGCCGAAACGGGAGGATCACCACAGGTCCTAGGCAAGCCCAGGCTGCAGAATGGGTCCCTGTCTCGAAAACGCAACAATTTTTAAGCTACATTTTTCAAAACCTATACAAGCTAAAATAAACCTCAGTGGTAGAGTGCTTGCTGGACATCGACAAGACCCCGGGTTCATCCTGTAGCACTGCAGACAAGAAGAATAACCTGGGTCCATTTCATTATGCAGGGACTTCTCAGATCTTTTTTAAAAAGTACTGTGTGTGTGTCATTCTCCAAGCAGAGGAAACACGGTACACAGCACTTCACAAACATGTTTTGAATGTGGGAATTGTTTAAGAGCTGTGCAGGAACCAGCCTGTGCCAGCTCTGCTCAGTGGCTCCCTCCAGGTTTGCCACCCTCCTCCTCTCCCCCGTGATGAGGGTAGATTGTCTGCCTCGGTCCCAGCTCCAGCATCTGATCACCAGTATCCAAAAAGCCTCAGAGGGAGGATGTACGAGTGAAGCAGAACCCATCTTCTTGGCAGGATCTATGTTCACAGCCTGACAACAGGCAGCAGCTCCCAGTCCCTGATCCTGTTGGGACTTGCTGGATGACAAACAACAATAACTCCCTCCAGATCACTCAAGCTCAGAAAAGGGACATAGTCAAGAGATACAGGAGCGGCTCAGAGAGTTCAAGACCAGAAACTGATATGAGGGATTCACTAGGCAGAATGCCAGAAGCCCTCCCCCGCCCCATTCTTCTCCTCCCCCTCTTCTTCTCCCTTTCCTCTCCTTCCTATTCCCCTCTTCTTCCCCATTCCTGCTCATCCTCCTCCCTCCTCCTCCTCCTCCTCCTCCTCCTTCCAGCACATTTGATTTACTCTTTTTTGTTTGTTTGTTTCACTGTCTTGTGGAAAAACATCCCAGGCTTTCACAAGAAAGAAATTGCCGTGGTCTACCTTGGTTTAGTTGACCAACCACGATAGACTGAGCAGTAATCGTGTAGAGTCAGAGGATCAGAGAAAGCCAAAACTGCTGACTGGAAACTCATGCTACAGGAACGCATCTCATTCAAGGATGAGAATCAATGACTTGTTCAAAGTCCGTGAGCTAGCAAGGCAGATGCACTCTGGGTGTCTGAAGGCATCTGTGTGTAGTCCCTCAGCTCAGCTCAGCTAGGAAGAGGGGCCCTCAGGACTTCTGACCTTTTCCAGAAAGTTAATGCTGGCCAGACAACAGTCTACTTGGCCTTTCCTCCCCAGCACATCTACAGAGTGGCTGGATCTCACCGCTCTTTCTCTTCACAGATGCATTCCCTACGCCTCCTCAGCCAGAATCAGCCATCGCAGATCTTTCTGAGCATGAGTGACAACTTCAGGCCTGTCCAGCCACTCAATAATCGCTGTATTCGCACCAACATCAACTTCAGTTTACAGGGGAAGGACTGTCCTAACAACAGGGCCCAGAAGCTACAGTACAGAGGTGAGTGCAGTGGCCCCAGAAAAGCACCCAGGGCAAAGGTCCAGCTTTTAGCTTAGGCCTATTTCCCATGGTAGGAGATTTTATAGTAAAGTCACTGCCACACCTGATACCACTACTGCCCCAAAACCCTGACTGCATTGGTCCTCTTTCTCCTGGGTTCCTTTCATCCCTTTTCTCTCTTAGATACTCACAGGACACCTACACAATAGAGTCCTTGTTCCCTTTCAGCCACCACTACTGGACAAATACCCAATTCTATCATTGACCTTTCTCTTTATTCCCCACTGATTTGCTGGGCACCAACTGTGTATCAGGCACACTTAGGTAGTGGCCGTGCTACAGTGGTAATGAATATAAATATGACCCTAACCATAGAGAGTTTGTAGCCTAAAGCAGGCATTGGCACTTTTGTTATAGAGAAGCAACAACCAAATATTTTAGGCGTTGTAGGTCAGATCTTCTCTGTTCAACTCTAATGACCTAGTGTGAAACCAGCCATAGGTAGCATGCAAATGATGTAGCAGGACATCAGCTGTGGTCAATATGCAAATAAACTGGGAATGTGTTCGTTTGAGACTATGAACTCAAGTTTTCCTATCTCTGGTCTAAACCAGTACCCCCGACTAGAACTTTCTACTTGACAAAAATAGTCTATACCTATCTAGCTCTTGGCCATTTGAAGGATGATTAAATGTACTGATAACACAAGTACATTTCTTCTTCTCACCCAATTGGCTGCACAGTAACCACCTGAAGCTCTTGGCTTCCTGAAAAGCACAAGTCTAAAAAGCCCTGGGGCAGGGAGTAGTACTTTAGAGTAAGGCCCCCCTGCACTGTATGCGATTAATTCAGTTGTGCCTTGTTTGTGTTATGTGTATGTGTGTGTGTTTTGGTTTTGTTTCTCTCTCTCTTTCCAGTAAACGAATGGCTCCTCAAGTAGGGAACTAAGCCAAGAAGAATCCCACCTCAGTGAAATTCTACAACTGTGAATTGACGCAACCCAGAATGCCCCCCTTCCCTGTCCTTCCTCCCCTAAGCCTTTCACTCTTTGGATTGGCCCCTTTTTCATGAAAATTGTCTGAAAAAATGTTTCAGAGGAGTGCATCTGTCTCTCTCTCTCTCTACACACACACACTCACACACACACTCATACACACATATACACATACACAGACACATATACACACACATAAATACAAATGCACACACTCATACACACATAAACACAAGTACACATGCACACACACACACACACACACACACACACACACACACACACCACCTCCATGATGAAAAAGCCAAGTTTCAGAAAAAAAGGTTCATTCATCAAAGGTCTTAGAAGAAAACAACCAGTTAACCTGATTACAATTTTGATACTGTTTTCCTGAACTAATAACTCAACCCAATGAGACTTCTCAGCCTTTGTATATACAAAATTCTTCCAAAAGAGAGTGGGGGGGGGGGGGAAACCACCGTTCTGACAGCATCAAGCGGACTCGGCATCTCACCATCCCTGACAGTGTCCTGGGTTACTCCGAGGGTGCTGTGACAGGTGACCAGGACAAAGCTGACCAAGGACACTTATTTCTAGATTACGATTCTTCTGTTTACTCAATGATTTAAAAAGAAAATCTTCAAAAATAAATAAATAAATAAATAAATAAATAAATGGACAGACATCAAAGAGCTATACGTTGTATATATTTATCACCACAGACTATAAGAATGGAATTATTTCCCTCTTTGTCACATAACTGTACTAGGACTTGCCCGAGATCAGAATCGATCCATTCGCTGTTTCTTGTTTTCCGAAGGTCATACATTGTGTTTGGTTATTGTTAACAGCCCAATAAATGTGTTTAATGCGTTGATTTCATTTTTTTCTGGCTTTGATCTGTTCTCCTTCCTGCCAACCTAAGCCCTAGCCCCACGCTATCTTCTTGGCTCTCCCATGTCCCTTCATCTCCATGTTTTGTTCATTTGCAGCCAGTTTTACTGAGTTTGTGGCAAGCAGGAATGCATTTGCTAAGCAGGTATATCTATCTTTCACTCCACTCCATGGCTCGATCCTTCATCCCAGGTGAGCTACGCCCGACCTAGCAGGCAACAGATTCCTTGCGTTTCAAAACTGCCATTTCCCCCACCCCCCAACCCCTGTGATGCTCCCAAAGGAATGCACTTTGACTTGTAAATTCCTGGGAAATTGGGGTATCTTTTCTCTCCAGGTGCAGCCAGATCTCACAAAATACAAAAGAATGCCTTTCTTTTCTTGTTTATAATGGTCACTCACTGTGTTTGGTTACTGTAAAAAAAAAAAAAAAAAATCAATAAATGTGTTTAACAAGTTGCCCAATGCCCCTGTCTGAATTTATTGAGAAAAAGGATGCCTGCCTCCTGCTTAAGTTTCCTGAGTCCTGCTGGGTTCACCTTGCAATTGCATCCAGCCAGCAGGGCAACCAGAGCCTCTGGAACAGGCTGTCTAGCCAGTCCCAGAACCAGATAATTAATACCCTGTTGAGAAAACATATAGGCTTTGCTGCTGGAAGGGATAAGTTGGATGTTCGGTTGGTTGCCAAATTAAAAATAACTTTCATCTCTCCTCCCTGTCACAATCTCCAACAAGAGAGGGAGCACCGACAGGTGGGTTTGTACAAACAGCGCCGACAGGGTAAATGTATTGGAAACCCCACCTAGGGGCAAGGTACATTGGTAATGAAAACTTCAAACAATTGGCTCTCTCATAATTACAATGCTGGGCTACGCTGGATCTTTCTTCCCACTTTTTACCTTAATGGTAGTTATAGGATAGCCTGAGCCACATGGGACTCTAGGCCTACTTTGAAGTAGTTGCATTTTTACAGAAAACAAATACTCTACAAAAGGTTTAGGATGAGAAGGAAGCAGCCTTCACCGAGCGGCTGGCGGCTTGCTCTTGGGTCATGGTCTCCCTTTGTCTGTGTCAGGAGCCAGTGATACAGAATGACATTGAGAGATACGGAAGTGACTGGGCTGCATCCCGCTACCAGCCTACCACACGACCCTGGGTAGACTACTTTATTTTTCTGATCTGTACAGCGGAGATATTAATAACCGTTCTGTGAGTTCTGATGATACAAACAACAGCATAGCTATTACCGAAAGTAGAATAAAAGATCATTTATTCTAGAGGCAAATTCGAGTGACCACGGCCTGAGAAACAGGCCTGGATCACCACATAGAAGCCGTTTCATGAAGTTTTATCAAAGCAGAGCAAAGAAAAGTCTAATGTAAGACGTCATGTAAAATGCATGGGTTGGGTGTGTCTCATAGGGGTTACAGACAGAAGGGGCAATCTCTCCTATAGGTTTCAGGTGCTTATCTGATGACATTCTTAGCTTTGGAGTTGGTGGAAGCTAGTGATCTGCTACGTTGATAAATTCAAAAAGGGTTTTACCTGCCTGTCACAAGATGTTCGTTCTGATACAAAGGCGGACGTTAGGGGGCTAATGCTAGCCCAAGGTAAAGATAATTGGGCTCTGGACCTGCAGCCTTTCAAGCTCTCCACACTGCTCAACACCACTGCTGTTCCGATCAGCCTATCAGTCTTCGCAGACACAGCTCTTACATAGCTACTCATGACCGCCCAGTGCCAGCACCTGCCTGCCTGGCACGCGATGACCAGGAAGCATTTGTGTGCCCTGCTCACCAGGAGTTTATTAAAAGCATAAGATGCTTTCCTTCACAGGATGGGGTTAGGATTGATCACTTGGGGATACAAGACAAACATCAAGAGAAGCAGATGCTCTGCAGACTGGTCAAAGAGGTGCCAAGGAGGAACACAAGGAAACTGGACTGCAGGGACCTAGGCTCCCAGGCCCTTTTCTGTTACTGGTGTCCTCTGAGTGATTAGATTACAGGCCTGAGACACCACACTGATCTTCAAGAACAAAAGTATTTGAAGTATAAAAATCCCTAGGACTTGGCCTGATGGGAATGTCGAGAAGTGAGCCTATGAACACATTTTGTCACCTAGGAAGCTGAGGGTAGGTTGAGCACGGCGTGCTCTGTTCTGTGGAATTTGCCTGACATCTGGCTTCAACTGTCAGAGTCCTGGCTGGTATGAATATCCCTTTCTCCTGGGAGAGATCTGAAACTCGGGGTGCACTATCATTCTCCTTCAATCAGACGGGGGTGGGGGTAGGGAGGGGTAACCATGCATGTTAGAGCAGGCAGAGAAAACAGAATGACAGAAAGAGGGAAGTGGAATTTTGAAGTTGTCTCTGAAGAACACATTTTGTGTTTCTAAGGCCATTAAGACCTTGGTCCCATCTCTCTAGGTAGCAGTTTGGTTTCCATGGTAACAACAGAACAATCACAGCTGGATGTATTAAATGTTCTTGTGTGACGATGACCTGGAATCCAGGCAGGAGAGCTATGCATGGGCTGGAGACTGATAGACCAGGTGGTTAACACATCACCAACATCCCTGGAGTGAACCCTCCATGCTGAAGCCCTAGTTTTCTTGCTCCAAAAAGCTTAAGAGTAGGTTTCTGGGAGTCTAAACTCATTCTCATACCTTCAGTGACTAGCAGCTTAAACATAAGGGAAGATTTGCCAAGACTCCAGCCAAAGAAACATTTGTACATCACATTGTGGGAAGCAGGTTTCCTGTAGCCCAGGCCCTGTGCTAGGTGTTTCCATCCATATCATTTCACACACTCAGGGACCTGAGACATAATTCCCAATGCTGTTCCCATACTGGAAATGCAGAACTGGCTTCTTAGAGATTGAATGACCAGCTCACCAGTGGGAAAGCCAGACATGTTTTAAAACATGCCTCCAACCACCACTGACCCCTGGGACAGTGAAAACTACAGTTCATCAGCTCACAAAGAGATGTTCACACTCTGAGACAGAGGCTGAGCAAGTCTTCGTGAGCCTGATGCCCATTCATATGAGAACCGCTCAGTCTTGCTAACTCCTGCTCTAGAAAGACTCAACTTGGTATAGGCTAGAATCACTTAAGCACAATGCCCTCCACCTTTATCCAGGTTACAGAAAGTGCTAGGAGCCCCTTCCTTCAATGTCTTTTAATCTTCTATGTTAGCATACAGAACAATGGATTTCATCAGAGCACTTCAATGTGTATGTCACTATGCATATTCTTACTCATTTTCCCCCAACACATACTGTCCTCCATTCCCCCTCTTATTGGTCCCTATCCTCTCCCAGTTAGTCTTTCCCCATGCTTTCATATGTATCCCATATCATATGTATCCCATAATCCTCTCTTATTCCTTACCACATTTTATGGTTGTTGTGGTCTTACTGGAGGAGGTGAGTTGCTGGGGGTGGGCTTTCCATTCATATATATATATATATATATATATATATATATATATATATATGCACATATATATACATATATACACACATGTGTGTATACGTGTGTATATGTGTATATATATACATATATATGTGTGTATATATCATGAAACATATGTATATATGTATGTACGTATATGTCTCATGATTGTTTCAAGATGTAAGCTCTAAGTTACTTCTCTAGTTGCCATGCCTACCTTTTGCCATGCTCTCTGCCATGGTGGTTATAGATGCTAATCCTCTGTAAACATGATTCTCAGATTAAATGTTTTCATTTATAGATTGCCTTGGTCTATTTTTTGTTTGGATTGAGTGGTTTTGTTTTTTTGTTGTTTTTGGTTTTTTTGTTTTGTTTTGTTTTTTTGTCACAACAATAGAAGACACCTCTCTCCTTAGATCGCCTCCTTCCCTTTTATTTCTCCATTTCTACTGCTGTGATGTGTGTGTTTGTATGTGTCTGTGTGAGCACCTGTGTACAGATCATCACTCTCAATTATTCAGCTTGCAAGCTTCTTCAAACTATTTTTGAACAAATAAAAACAAGCTGAAAGTCAGGGAAGATGACCTATGTTCATAATTTTTAAAAAAGGCATGGGCACGTTACAGCCCTGCCAATTCTTACTTTATTGTGATTTTCCCAGGCAACACTACCATCCCATCTCGCAGCAGCCCTGTGTCATGCCCTGCCCTACCCCTCCTTGCCTCAGGCCCAAACTATGGCAATATCCACCCAGCAGATCCACTACCTCCAGCTTTCAAGTAAATGGGAAGTCTCTGGATGTCAAGAACTCAAAAATACAAATATTGCTTGAAACAACTTGTATTCACACTGGAAAGAGGTTATAAGAAATGCAGGCTGGGCTGGGGTCTGGGTAGCTAACCAAACAAAACATTTTCTATTGGCATGAATACAAAACTAAACAGAAAATCTGAGGGATGGCAATTGAAATTAATTTGGTAGTGAAGCAGATTCCAGGTACAGCACACACTGGGCACACTGGATCTAGAGCTTAACTGGAATGAGAAGTCGCTCAGGAATTTTCTGGCAAGTCGAAGGGACATATCCCCACCTAGACATTGCCAACCCACCCCAACACAACACCTGGGGCCAATAAGACAAAACCTTCAACCTGAGCGCATCTCCCAAGACTAACAACGTCAGTGGTCCCCATTGGTTTTCAGACTAAAAGACCAAGTTCTTTAGCAAAGTCTTCATTAATGAGTTCTCAGCAGAGATAAGTAAATGCAAGTTTAGGTCCTGTTATGCGGGAGGCCAATGATCCCATATTCTTGGCTGTGTTCCAGACACCTATATTCTCCAGCCACCTGAACTCATGTCACCACTGAGGTTGCAGTATTCATTCCAGCTTTTCTTCATCTGTGAAAATGCTACACAACCTTGAAGAGACAGCTCAAATGTCAGATTAAGGGTTCCTTGATCTCTGAAGATGTGCTTGGAAGAATTCTTCCATCATCTGAGCTTATAGCATATAGATTGCATCTTCACTATTTCAATATTAGAAATATAATAAGGGCTGGAGAGATGACTTTGTGGTTAAGAGCACTGGCTGCTCTTCCAGAGGACCCAGGTTCAATTTCCAGCACCTACACGGCACCTCAGGAACAGTCTATGACTCTAGTTTCAGGGGATAGAAAGAACTACATGTGGTCCTATGTTTTTCTGTCTCTGTAGCAATTTGAAGTTTCCTAAAAGCAGAGGTTAGCTCTCTATTCATCTTTTCATCTTTCAATCCTATGCACAGAAAAATAAATCACTCATAGTGATCTGCAAATAGTAGGTATTGCAAAAGTACAATATACAGATCATTCCTGTAGGATAAGAATAATCTAGCGGTTATTCTAATAGAAGATCTAGAAGGTCTGCCAAGCAATTCTGGGCCTTATTTAACAGATAAAGAAATTAAGGATCAGACAGCTAACAATGCACACCCAGGTTCACAGAGCTGAAGAGGACTGAAACCAGGAAGTTACAGAAGAGGATGAAGCCTTCCTGTTGAAACTAGAGAAAGTTCAGGTGAACATGCTCTCTGCTGGTGCTAGAATGGAAGAATTTTTCCCTGTAGGGCTATCGTCGTGAAATTCACCCAAGTAGACCAGCTGTGATCTGAATGTTTGGATCCTGCCCTAAATTACACTCTGAAATTCTCAAATTTAAGATGTCAAGAGGTAGGACCTTTAAGAAGTGATTAGATCATGGGTGTGGGCCTACATAAATGGCATTCATGCCTGCTCCTATGACACAAGACCAAAACAGACTTCTCACCCTTTTACCATGAAGGACATGGCAAGAAAGAATCATCTATAAGCCAGAAAGTAGGTCTCAGCAAAATTAAACCAACCTTGACCTTGAACTTCCCATCCTCCATAACTATGAAAGATAAACTTCCATAGCTTGTGAAGCATCCACTGTATGATATTACAGTCCAAACAGTCAATAGTAGGCTTTAATAGGAACTGTATCAATGGCTCACAGCCAATTGAATCAAAGTCTCTAAATCCAAGCCATCTGGGGAATCTTTAAAGCCACCGGTTAGTCCATGCTACCATCTGCAATGTTGTCCACCCATCTGAGTCATCTGGTATGCTTGGAATAGTAGCACCTGGATAGGTGTTGCTAGATCTAAATCTTCTCTGGGTAAACCTGATACTGGCTATGAGTGAATGCCACTGTTCCATACTATATTTGCCAGCCACAGCCAGGTATGTATAAGCCACCTGATCCCCAAACAAACAAACTAATGAATGACAGAGTAGTTAACTGAGATGAACAAATGAATGAATAGATGATAGATAGATAGATAGATAGATAGATAGATAGATAGATAGATAGATAGATAGATAAGCAAACTCCTCACTGCTGGGAGCTGGAGAGGACAGAGAGCCCACTCCACAAAGGCAGCCTCTTCACTTCAGGGTTCATTCAGACTCATGAGGATTCTGAGGATCATGAATAGTTCATTTTAGGCAGAAGTTAAAAGGATTAAAGAATAGGCAAGCCATCACTCTGTCCAAGCACTCTGCCCAAGTGAGTGGCAGCTTTACCCCATCACCAGACAACAAGACAAGATGCTCCAGCCTCCTGGTCTTCAGGTGCCTCAAGAGTGAAATGGATATAATCATTGCTTTTCATATCCTAACAGGTTGTGAAAACAAACCCAGAGACAAGGTGAGAAAAAGCTTAGGGGAAGTGTTAAAACAAATGTCGGGAAGAGCTAAGAGAAAGAATGCAGATGATTCTGCAGCTGTATATGGAGGGGTGTGCACTCCTAGAAACACTGATTCTCCAGCCATCCGGTGAGCACCCAGTGTTTTAGGCACAAACCCCATTCTCTAAGGAGCAGGAATAAAAGAGGAGATGTAGTCACAGCCTATTATAGGGAAATACCTCATCGATACAAATATTAGAGATTAAAAACTAGCACTGTCTCAAGAAATGCTTTTGAGGGCTCGGGGTTGGAGATTAGAGAGAACAGACCCTCCTTGAGGAATTATACAAGGGAGAAACAGGTCCCAGTAGAGGCTTCTGGGTAAGAAGGCTGCTGTAACACATGACCCTGAATGTACCCCCATCACTTCTAACAAACTCTCTTGAGTTGATAAAGCTCAAAGTGTGGTCAGGTGTATAAGAAAGAAGGTGGCATTCCATAGAAAAACCCACATAAAGGGACAGCAGAAGTGATGTGCCCAAATGGGGTCAGTGTGGCCCCAGTTCCCTGTAAAGTTAGCTAGCTCTCATCTGCAAGAGTTTCCTTGGGTCCCTTCAGAGCTGGAGACTGACACAACCCTTCCCCTGATTTACTTCATTTGCTGGACGCTGGAGGTCCCATGCTGGACCCTGGACTAGGCACAATGGTGAAACGCTGAAGAGTAAGTCCCAGTTCAGTTCCTGGCATTAAGAAGTTTATGGTCCGTTATGGAGTGGTTATGAATGAGCATGGAGCTCCTGCCCTCTATGTGATTTGGGGATGTCTAAGTTAAAATTGTTTAGGCACCGTCAGGCAAGTTGGCTGAGTGTGATTTTACAGCCTGCACACAGCACAAAAGTGTCCAACTGCGGGGATGACTAAGGACAGTGTTTTGCAATTCATCAGCCCCCAGGGAATGAACACCTTCTTGTAATTCACCACAAGAGGCCACTTGTGCTAGGCGAGGCCCTGAGCAGAGACTTTAAGAATGATAGGAAATTCAGAAATGAAGAACAAGGTCTTGATTGAAAAGCTCGGCGGGGAGCTTTCCGTAAAGGAAACTGGGTTTCTATAAGATCTGCAGGTAGCGGGATGGGAATGAGTGGGAGGCAGAATGGTGAGCCAGCCAGATGCTAGGGAGAGCCAGGCTCAGAGCTGAGGTTACAACAAGCCCAGCAGGCACTCTAGGGATGATGAGCATTCTCTAGTCTCTGTACAGATCACATGAAAGTGGGTGGGTTTCAGGATGGGAGCGGGTGGCAGTGTGCAAAGCAGGAAGCATGGTGGTTCGCAAAGCAAGGAGGGTAGCAATGACTACAGCAGAGAATAGTAGTGGGCCCAGCAAGGAGGATAGCAGTATGCCCAGCAGAAGAGTTAAGTGTCCCTAGACCTGACCAGACTGCTAAGTTCTGAGCTCCACAATTCCTGTCTCCGTGACACCTAGCAATTATCCTTTGCCTCTCAGTCTGAGATTTCCCATTCATTAAAAAATAAAAGTCATAGCTAGGTGCTGGTGGCGCACACCTTTAAGCCTAGCACTTGGGAGGCAGAGGCAGTCAAATCTCCGTGAGTTGAGTTCCAGCACAGCCAAGGCTACACCAAGAAACCCAGTCTTGAAAAATAATTAATTAATCAATTAATTAATTAAAGTTATATGTGAAAGCCACTGCTACAGGATCCATAGGAGCCAAATAGTAAAAACAACAATTGATAATTGACAAATTGATAGACAATTGATAGACAAATGGTTAACCAAATTGTGGTATGTATGTATGTATGTATGTATAATGGAATATTGTTGATCATAAATAGGAACAAAGTACCAATACATGCTTCAAATCTGATCAGAATCAAAAGGAAGTCCCTTTTGCCAAGCCTTAATGGTAGACAGGGGAGACAACAGAGACAGAGATGGAGACTCGAAGAACAGAGATGTTATGGATTAGGGGATTCTGTGCTTGTATAGCTAACAAGCAAAAGCTGTTTTCCAAAGACGAACTGGAACCACAACCTTTCATGAAGGCCACAATAACCTTACACACACACACACACACACACACACACACACACACACACACACTTCTCCAAGGATACCTGCTCAACAGCAGCCTATTTAATCTTTGAGGTGCTAGGCCCTTGTTATTGATCCAACTGTAGCCAACAGTTATTGCTTTTGTTTGTCTCAAAGTATCTTACGTGATTCTCCTACAATGGCCTTTAAAAAGTTCCTTTTGTTTCACCCTCCTTGAGTCTGCTAGTAAGTTCATGAAACACATGAATTCCCATTGTGATGTTCTGCTACTCTCAAATAAAGATTGTTATGGAAAATAAATAAATAAAAAGAAATCCCCTAACCTGTCTGCAAGCCAATAGACAAATACAGTAGCAAAAGAGCACTAACTGCCTGCTTCATGGACTCTTAGCCTGGCAAATAATAGGAGACAAGTTTGAGTCTGAGCAGGAAGATAGCATAGCACCTCATCTTGGAATATACATGTTGTAGGTGCAGGACGTCTATAGAAGGAAGAAGGAAGGTTTAGATTACTGCTGATTCAGATGTCTATAGTAGGTTGGTGTCTTCTCCCTGTTTCCAAGACCCTGACCATTCAAACACCTGAGACCCCATGTATTAAATCAACAGTCAAGTTTTTCAATGTCCTTGCCTAGAGAGAAGCCTCAGTTACTAGCTGCTTCAGGAGATAGACCAGAGACCCTAAACAGTAGTGGACTGCTGGCATATGATACTGCACAGGTGAATGCAAAACACACTATGAAAGGAAGATAAAAAGAAATTAGACACAAAGGGCCACCAATTGTATGATTCCATTACTGTGACACGAGCATAGAAATCCACAGTGACAGAATGAGGATTCATGATTGCCAGTGACAGAGAGAGACGGGAACCAGGACACCATCTTAACAGGTACACGGTTTCTGCTTTGTTTTTCAATTAGTGTACAAGAAGTAAAGTTTCAGTCTGCCATTTCTATACATAATATTTTGTTGGTTTGTCTCTACTTCTCGTCTTTATTTCCCTACCCCTCCACAACTTGTATCCTTTCAATTTCATGCCACATGTACCATATGTGTGTATATATTCATTCATATATATATATATACATATATATATAATATTTGTACATAATAAATATATAAATTAATTTGGGCAGCTGGGAAGATGGCTCAGTGGTGAAAGCACTTCTCACATAAGGATGAAGACCAGAGTTTGGATCCCCAGGAGCCTCGTAAATGCCCCACGGCCATGGCTGCTCACCTGTAATTCCAGTCTCAGAAAACAGAAAGGAGATCTACAGAGGAAGCTGGCTAGGGAGATTTGCCATGTAATGAGCTCCGGGATTGCTTAAGAAATCCTGCTTCGATGAGTAAGGTGATGGATGGAGGATGATTCCCAACATCAACCCTGGTCCCCATACACATGCTCACTCTCATGCATATGCACCTACACACACACACACACACACACACACACACAAATGTGCATAGTACATGCAAATGTGCATACGTACATACAGGCACACATGGAAACGAAAAGGGGGAAAGGAATAAATAAATACAAATCAACTTCGCTTTGGCTTAGCTTTGGAGGGATAGTAAATGTGTTGGAACTAGACAGAGGCGGTCATTGTATACTGTTGTGAATTAATCACTTTCAAATGGCTAACTTTATATGATGAGAACTTTGCCTCCGTTTAAAAACTCAAAACTGGCAATGCTACCAATGAAGGGGCCTGCTTGAGAGGAGGAAATGATAGAGAAGCAACTACAGGGAATGATAGAGAATAGATATCATCAGACTCGGGCCTATGGCTCAGGGATTTTCTTAAACCTAATTTTGCTGCATTACCTACCTGGTTCGTGGGGAAACACAGCAAATGGAAATGTCTTTCTCTCACTGAAAACATTCCATGTTCCAGGCCTTATGAGAGGAGCTTTTCAGGCACAATTTATCTAACATTCTAACTGTTTTACGTGACTATGTTATCCCAAAGCACCGCGAGCCAACCAGAGGTTGGGGGTGTTTAAATGACTGCCCAATAAGCCTGTTCTCAATGAGCAGCAGATCTGAGATTCAAACTCAGAACTCTCAAGCTGTTTGACACTGTGCCTCACTACTTTCATTTCTCTGTCCCTGACTTCAGAGTCCCTCCTAACACCAGCGTTGCGTTGAGACCAGGGAACCATTACTGCCAGCATCCAGTCACACAGCGTTAAGTCCTCTGAACAGAGAAAGGCAAGCTCAAGCTCAGAAGGAGCTGGCTCTAAAGCTCCCTGGCTGACAGCCATAGCAAGCAAGAGCAGTCCCTGCAGGTGTGCTGATCCTTCTCTACCAACCAGAGAAGGACAAAAAACAATCCCTGGTGCTCAGAGCAACTGTTTTGTTTCCAGTAAATTAAAACACCTGTCAAGTCATGGTGGCCATTTCCAAGATTCTGGCTACAGATCTATTCAGAAAGAACCCCGCATGATAAATACCCAGACTAAATTATAGCAAGAAGCCGAACATGACAGAGAGCTCAGACTCCTTCCTGTGGTGTCGAAAGGGTGGAAACAGTGAAGGGCAAGGAAGGATCTGTCAAACACCTACATGAGGCTGAGGATGGAAAGGGATAATGAGTCTTTTCCGGGGGAAAGGCAGCACCAACAAGAGAAAATGGTAGTAATATAGTCTCTATCCAGGAACCCACACAGCTCAACCATCCCTAAGTGCTAAACAATTCAGGCTTGCCCTAGAAACACTGAGAGATCTTTGAAGTACAGCAGAACCTCCTGGGGGTGGGGAGGGAGGGAGGGAGGGAGGGAGGGAGGGAGAGAGAGAGAGAGAGAGAGAGAGAGAGAGAGAGAGAGAGAGAGAGAGACTCTAAGAAACCTCAAAAAGGAAATAGAACTATCTGTAAGCAACAAACCATCTCAGCTAATGTTTGAGATCAAAGACTCACACACTACTACTTGGACTTCTTTAAGGCATTCTACAAAAGTTAATGATTTTAAAGAAAGAAAAATTATCAAATCGGTGGCTTTCAGAAGCAAAATACTTAAGTCCTTAATTTGAGTGAAGAGATTTGTCAAAATTGGAAACTTATATGCTAATACCCCACACTCCAGTTATACAAGTCCATCCCTGAGGTTTGGGTATCCTAATGCTGAGATGTGGCTTCACAGTATTGAGGAACTGGTTCTCTAGAGGAACCAAACGAATGGGGAATGTATTAGAATGGCTTCCACAGAATGCTCTGAGTAGCTCATCAATGGCTCTCTGCACACTAGACAGATTCAGACCCCAGTCCACAAGGCTGGATACCAGAGCAATCCCAATCTGGCACTGAAGACCTAGGAGAACCTCACAGAGCCATTGGAAGCCCAGTGGAGCTTGGTTTAGAGAAGGTTGGATGCAGCAGCAAAGTAGATGATTACACCAGTAATGGAGAAAGTAGGAGAAAGCAAAGCCTTGCCTTTGGGTCTGCTTTTATGTGGGCTTCCACAACTAGGGGCCACCCACACATAGGGTATGTCTTCCTGCTTCAATTAACCTAATCAAAACCAGAAAACAAACAAACAAAACCCTCACAGGTGGGTCAAAAGAAGGATGCATGGTGATCAATGCCTTGGGGAACTGTGAGAGGGTTCCAGGAAAAAAAGGCAAAGGACCTTTGACCTTAGGTACATTTTGTTCCCTGAATTGTTCTTGGATGTGATTACATGCCTACTGTGACAAGCATTTACATTCAATTTATGAGATGTGTTTATCCCTGTTGGATACCAGAACATAGCTGTAGAACCCAATCTGGTCAGTGAATCCGAATCTGGATCCAGATGCAATCTATAGTACTTGTCAGGCAATTGTGTTTAAATTTCTCAGGCCTGAGAAAGTTCTAGGAAGGGGCTGTTCTGTTGATATTTAGTAAGTGCTCACTGACATTTATTTACGTTTTTCTGATCACGTTTTTCTGAAGTCAGACAACCTTCCCTGTACGATTGCTTTCTTCGGTACTTAGTATATAAGGAATACTGAAACTGAAGCAAGGTCCTCTGAAGCATCAGACTATAGTCTGCCCAGTTCTTTCATTTCTCAGGCTCAGCAGACAAGACCGGCACAGGTCCATCACAGATGTGTGCCCAGTGGCTTGTCTGGTAGTTGATCCCAGATCCAGTCAAGTTGACAGCCCAGATTGGCCATCACAGTGTACCATTATCAACGTAGGAATGTATACTTCATCAATGTAGAAAACTGGCAGAAATAAGGCATAGAGAGAGGATGACTACTCTAATGGAACTCCAACTACAAGTGAAAGAAAGAGAACAGAGAACGGGTTTTAAATGTGGGTTCCTATCTTGGCTCTTCATCTCAACAGCCAGCTGAGTGGACATGGCTCTAGTTCTCTAAGAGATTCAGGCTTCTTCTGTAAAGGATAGGATATCACCTTCCACTCTCTTTCTAATTTATTTCCACAGAGAACTCCTCTCTCTTAAATTCTTAAAGTCGCTCTTAAATTCTTTACTTAAAAAGAGATTTTCAAAAGTAAGCCAAGTTTCACAGCACACACATTAATTAAGCATCTATCATGCACAAATGTGTCTACAACATTCTGTGGTTCTCTGAGAGCCTGTGCCTGCCTCCAGACAGGTCAGAAATCCAACAGAGGACTAACAAGACATACAAAAGCTCACGGTACAAAGAGCAGGGGTCAAGCCTAAGAACGGGGAAACACACCCAGAAGGAGACTGGGTCTGCAGTTCTGAGTTTTCTGTGAGACAGTTGGGACCAGCAATTACCCAGGCACATAAGCATCTAAGCCTAACAGTCAGCTCTACCCTGGGCAAAACATTCAGAGTGTAAATGACAATTTTTTATACTTTTGTATTGGAGAGAGAGAGAGAGAGAAAGAGAGAGAGAGAGAGAGAATGCTGCCTCATGCCCCCTTTCTGGCTGCAGAGGTAAACAGAGCTAGCTACCTGGTTGAGCATACCTCTAGGATGCTCCTTTATAGTTCTGGAACAATGTCACCACAGGCAGCTCCTCCTGTGCCTTCCTCCCTTCCCACCTGGCACTCCCTGGCTCACAGTTCCAGAGATTACAGCTCAAGGCCAGCTGGGTTTTTATCAAACAGCACAGCAGGGAGTGTGGAAAGGTGAAGCTGTTCCCAACAGGGCAGCCAGGAAGCAGATTAGAGAAAGGATCCAGGGTTTCCCTGTCCCCTTGAAAGGCACACCCCCACTGACACCCCTTCCTCCAGCTAAACTCACCTCTCCACATTTCCACTACTTCCCATCAGGGCTATGAGCTCCCGTTCCTCCCTCATGGGTATGTGTACCACAAACACTTTTGCACTTAGTCTGTAATTGTTGAACTGTCATCCCCTAGGCAGGCAGATCTGTCTCATTTGTAGTCTGAGTACCAAACATGACACCAGGTATGTATACTTTCCCAGCTAATGTAGACTGAATGAATGGAATGACTGAGAGCTCTGAGGAGCTTCTCAGAAATCACACATGCATGCATGCATGCATGCATGCATGCATTCGGTCCAACAGTTGTGCAAATTTCCAGGCACTGGTAGTCATGTGCAAGGTGAGTATGCAGAGGATGGTACTCTGGAGAGAGGGAAGAACAGCTGGTCTGGAACTATTGCAAATCATCACTTCTTAGTGGCGAACATGCCCATACTCAGTCATTAGTGCCATGTCCTGTCTGTCCTAGATCCACATTATTTACACCTTAGGCAACCAACACTTCCCCAGGGTCCCACTACTGATGGTAAAGCCCTGGTTTCACACGCAGGCAGTGTGGTGTCAGATCCAGGATCTCAACCCCTTCAGAATAGCCTTCCAGTTTGTGATCTAGCCATCAATCCCCACGCCATGGGTCCCAAAAGATTTGCCGTGTTTTTTAGCCAGGCCTGGAACTACACGGCATTAACTTTACTTTTATAGTCAGTGCCAAGACCCGACCTGCAAGATCTGTGACTCCTGTGAACCAGGAGGCCAGAGGTCCTCTGATAGAGGCCTTAGGGAGGAATGTTTGAGACAGGAGCAATGGCCCATGTGACACATAGAAGGGACCTATGTGAGCCTCCCAAAGGACCTATATGTGCCTCCCAAAGCCTTTTGAAGAAAATACAGCATAGAGCCCAAACTGCCTGGAATAAAATGTCTTAGAAGAACCCCAGTAGGGCATTTTTAAAACTGAAGTTCTACGAACCCACTTAGAATGATGTCCCCACAGCCTCTCTAGCTAGCTACACAGGGTATGTCTGAATAAGGAATACACTCAAATTACTTATTGTTTCTCAGAGGAACTGTCACCCACAAGCTGTCAGCCTGTGTTTCAGAGAAGCCCAGACTAAAAATACCAGCAGTACTCTTAGCCTTTGAGATTCCTTCAGTATTAGAGATAGGATAGCAAAAATAATAGGGAAATCTGCACTTACTTCAAGATAAGACCTTGTTGTATATATACCTATCTATAACCCTCCCAACAAAGTCCCTGTTATTATTCTAGTTTGTATAGCTGAATAACCATTGGACTAGAAAGATTGCCTCTGAGCAAACCCACCACTGTGTACTGCACCTATATGCCCAAAAGAAAAGAAATATATAACAAATTAATAGCTACAGTCATCCTGCTGTGTTATAGTACACAAAGACATTTTTCTGCTCTTTGAATTGACACCTGATTGCTAAGATAGTGACTATGAGCCACCCACTAGCATAAAAGGCAAGTAAGCCAAAGGCTTGAATGTTCTAACACTAGCAAGTTGCTTATTTTTTCCATTCTTGAGCTAGAAACCCTCTTCCTGAATGACTTAAGAATTGTCAGACTTGCTTGTGTAGTTCTGCACCAGCTGCTAAATAAAAAGAAAACAGGAGACCCACCGGACCCAGGATTGTCAGTGTTCTGTGCTCATGGCCTGCTCAACTCTATGGCTTTTGGCTGTCCCTCTTGCTGGTAGAGACCCTGACCCAAGCAAAGGGCACCCTTGGATGTCATGTTTGATAGCTTCACTGTGGCTCAGCTGGGTTTTACACTTGAGGACACTCAGAATGCCACTGTCATATGCAGACCCTTTGTTCCCGGCTCAGTGACTCTCCTAGCCATATTTTACGGAGGTCCCATTCCCTTCTCCAGTGTGCACATTCTCTTAGGACCCACTGCAATGCATGTGGACTATCTCCTAACTTAGAACCTCAAAAGGGAAGTGCTGGGCCCTGGATCTTTTCCTCCCCAGTGACTCCTTAACTCCCATGCAAATGGAGCCCCTTCTTTACAGAGCCAGCTATTCAGATCTGTTACTTCCAGGAAGAGCCTCTCACCTTCCTTCCTGAGGGTGGAAAAAAGCTTCTCTGACTTAGTTTACTTTCAATTGCTGTGATAAAGGTCACAGAAAAAAGCAACTTGAAGAGGAGTGGGTTTATTTGACTCAGAGATCACTGTCATCAGGAGAAGCCATGGCTAGAACCTAGAGTCAGGAACCAAAGCAGAGGCCATGAAGGAATGCTGCTTGCTGGATTGCTCCTCTTGACTTGCTCAGCCTGCTTTCTTTTCTTTCTTTCTTTCCTTCCTCACTTTCTTTCTTTCTTTCTTTCTTTCTTTCTTTCTTTCTTTCTTTCTTTCTTTCTTTCTTTCTTTCTACCTTTCTTTCAACATTTCATAGATTTTTTTTATATGAGTATGAGTGTTTTGCCTGCATGCATGTCTGTACACAATGTGCATGCCTGGTGTCAGGAGAGAACATCGGATCCTCAACTGGACCTAGAGTTATAGGTAGTTCCGAACCATCATGTGAGTTCTGGGAATTGCACCCAAGACCTCTGCAAGAGCAACAAGTGTTCCTAACCACTAAGCCATCTCCCAAGCCCCCTCAATTTGGTTTCTTATTTACCTCAGGACCACCCATTCAGGTGTGACACCAGCCACGGTAGTTTGGACCCTTTCACATCAATTGAGAACCTTCCCCATAGGCTTGCCTATAGGACAGTCTGATGGGGGCATTGTTCACAGTTGAAATTCCCTCTTCTTAGATGTCATTAGCATGTGCCAAATTAATGGAAAACAACAACAACAACAAAACCTAATCAATACATCATCAGTCTTCCATTTGAGGAACTCTTCCCTAAAGAAAAATCTACTCCAAGTCTGTTTGTCTGTCCACACAAACACGAAAACTACAAACTACCAACAGAAACTTCTTAAAAATCTGAAAAATAGGTACTGTTTTCTATGGTTCACTTCAAATGTGGTTCATTCCCCATGAAACTTCTACTGGCGTTTAATCCTCATTGTGAGGTATTAAGAGAGCTTAAATTTAATCCAGCTATAGTGTTTAGCCATAGAGCCTCAAGAAGCATTTAGGATTAAATAACGTTATCAGGATAGAGCCCTCATGGTTGAATCCAGATAATTTACTTTGAGAAACAGAAAAACTAAGAGGGCCCGCATGCACTAGCTGCAGGCATAGTCACTGTCTCTTGCCATTTAACACAGTCTGGATTATCTCTGGACTCTGTCAACAAGACGACCATCAGATTCAACCCCTTACCTGTGAACCTCCAGAAACCACACATTTCTTTTTGTTGAAACATAACCACTTTGTGTTATGTTATTAACAGCAGAACATGGGTTAATACTTCATTCCAATCATTTTTCTGCTATGAATGTGCATTACTTTTTAAATAAGGGAAAAGTTTACTTTCTATTAAGACATAACCTTCATTTTGTAGATCCTCATTGTTTGACCATGGAAAGTATTATGTTCCAAAGAATGATCCAACAAGCAAAAGCCAAAAACACTCATTCCCTTGCATTTCTCTATCTGAGCAGGCTCTGAGTGCATGCTCCAGAATGGCTGCTTCTAAAAGCCTTGCTTTCTACTCCCAGCCATACCCAGCCCTCCAACTCTTAGCCTAGCCCTGATTTCTTCTTTTCTATCATGCCCTTCCCCACACTATTTATACTTTCTTGATTCTCCAACTAAACTCATATTAAGACAAGAAGGGAAAGGTGAAGAATTGGCCTTTACATGTATGTGTGTGTGTGTGTGTGTGTGTGTGTGTGTGTGTAGGTATATGTATATATACACATATATACATATGGTGCTTATAACTATACATAATATATGCACATACACATAATATATGCATATACACATATATGCATATACACATATATATGCATATACACATAATATATGCATATACACATAAGATTTTACTTGGGAAGCTGGCCCCAGTACCTCAGTAGAGTATGTTTAGTTAAACCACAGCTGCCAGTGCCATGTGCAGATGGTGAGAGGGCTGAAGGGATTGTGAGAAAGGATCTCCATGACCAGCTCAAACATAGAATAACAAAGGTCTCTCTCTTCCCCTTTGTTGAACACTCTCTTCCATCTGCACAGTATGGAGACCACTGTCACCAACCTAAACATCTAGTGAAAGAGAGTCAGAGAAATAGGAGGATTCTCCAGCTAACACTGTATGCTTCCCAGGGACACATGAAGGTGTTCCCTTCCACAGAAATCGGTGCAGAATGACTAGAGGCTTAGAGGTGCCTTTTAGAGCAGCTGAGATCGGTGTCGGACCTGAGGGAAGAAGGATCTATCACCAACAGTTGGAGAATCATCAACAGACCTCCTCTGAGAAGGGACTCAGATCAGTGGTTCACAACCTGTGGGCCATGACCCCTTCAGGGTCGCATATCAGATATCCTGCAAATCAGATATTTACATTATGATTCATAAAGTAGCTCAATTACAGTTATGAAGTAGAAATGAAATAATGTTATGGTTAGGAGGTCACCACAGCATGAGGTGTTAAAGGGTTACAGTGTTAGGAACGTTGAGAATCAACCTGCTCTAGAAGCTGGTAGCAATGGTATCTCTTCCAGTTCACTTCTAGTAAACGTGTATAGCGAATGGTTCTATTACAGAATAAGACTCATTCGTCACGAATCCCTCCTATGTGTGTTAGGGTGTATTGGTTTTGGTTGGTTTGTTTTACTTTACTCCCAGAGATAAATCCTGAAACATATGAATATCTTCCAATTAAGTGATTCTCCACCAAATTTTTATACATATACATATTCATAACATAAATACAGACATATCAGTCTGATTCAATTCTTTTAATTTTTTGAGTTAAGGCATGTTCTTGCTCTTCATTATTAACATTCACATGAATACTGCTATCACTCAAGATTCTAGTATCTACAGTAAGGAAAACAATATCACTTATAAAATGAATTCGTTAAAATATAATGTAGTTGCCATTCGGTATTAGTTAATTGTAATGTTGCTCTGACAAAATATCTGACAAGAAGCAGTTTAAAGGAGGGAGGGTTCATCCTTACAGATTGAGGAGATGTGTTCCATCATGGCCGGGAAGATGTGGCAACAGGAGCAGGAAGCCAGCTAACTAGTCACATTGCATCTGTACTCAAGAAACAGAGAGATGGATGCTGGTGTACAGCTGACTTTCTCCTTTGTATGAAGCTCCAGGACCCCAGACAGTGGCATGGCACCACCCACACGTAGGATGGATTGCCTCACCTCAATTAACCTAATCTAGATTATCCCTCACACATATACACAGAGTTTTGACTTCAATGTTTCCAGATCCTGTCAATTAATCCTATCTATCACACCTGCCCATTGTGTAAGTTTACTTGTGTTATCGTGGGAGAAATGTTCTTAGGCAAGACAGAAATCCCAGGTATGGCTTCAGACATTTATCCATTTCTCACCTTGGACCACTATATAAATCTGTGTGTGGCAGAACTGTGACAAGCTCAAATGCTATATTAACTAGAAGATGAGGAGTTTAATGGTGCATAAATGGAAATTATTAGATAGAATATCCAAGGAAGTTATTTAAAAAGCTCCTCTTTTGCATTTAACACTTTCTATGATCTGGTACTTGGGAGGTAGATATGATGGCTAGAGATAAGTGGCCACATCAAAAGACTCTGGAGAGACTTTAAAAATAAAAAAAAAATTATATATCAAGACTAGGAAACCAGAGAGATAGCAAGGCTCTGGGTCTCTGTTGACATTATGAAGATAACATATCAGGCTGAGAGACAAATATGGGTGTAAGAAAAATAAGCACCCATATCATAAGTTGTTACTATTTAGATTTTTTTACTACACGTAGACTTCATAATAATTCATAATCTCCACTATCATTAAGGTATTAAAAGAGGAGCTAGAGAGATGTACTTAAGAGTTCATTCTACTCTTCCAGAGGCACCAAGTTCAGTTCCCAACACCAATGACCACCCAATTCCAGAGACTCCAATGCCTCCTTCTGGCTTTCACAAGCACCTGTACTCATGTGTACATACTCCCCAGACATTCACACAGACATATCTACCTACACATAATTAAAAATAAATGAATCTTTAAAAAGTTTCAAAAGATATTAAAAGACAATTCCCTGAAGATACAAATGTGTATGCCAGCAGCAAAATGATACCAGAGCTGTGGAATGAAATTGTGTAGAAGAGTAAAGTTGATAAAGTAATCACAAAAATAATCCCATTTTCAGAAAAGAATATTGAAATGAAAAACATGAAGTGACTCATGTTCACCCAGTTCCTCAGAAAAATACCAGCATATTTCCCATCTCTCTCTTCAAGTTCTCACCAACCTGTAACACAGCCAATTTCCCACAGAAACCCTAAATGAAGGTTAATCTGTCAATGCCACAAATTTTGTGTTAACTTCTTTCCCCCTAAATACCCTTTTCTAGGCCACCCTCTATTCCCCTCCCAAGGTGGCTTCTTAAAGAAGCCCAAGATGGCATTCTGTGCCAATCAGACCATGGCAAATGCCTGAGCAAGCAGCTTTACAGAAGGAAAGACTTACTCGGGTACATAGCTTCAGCAGCCTTAGCCTAAAGTGGGCTGGCTTGGTTGTTTTTAAGCCATGGTAAGGCAGAATGTTTTGGAAGTGGGAGTACATGAAAGAGACCTCTAACCTTCCATGACCAGGAAGTAGTGAATTAGAGAGAGGGGTAAGGCACCCTTCCAAGAACACCCACCATGACTTCCTCCAATCAAGTTCTAACTCCCAGTAATGCCAGCTATTTGTGAAACCATCAAAGGATTAGCCCACAAAAAAAGCAGATCCTTCATGACCCAATCACTCCTGAGAGTGAGAAAGACTTCAGCACTTTGGCACTCTGGGCTGAAGAGGTAGCTGATGAGATAAGAGTATTTGATATGCATGCAAGCGTGAAGACCTGTGTTCAAATCCTTAGCACCCATGTAAAAAAAAACAGTGTCGTGAGAGACACAGACAAGATCATCACTTTAGCTTCCTGGCTGCCAGTCTCATTCCAGGTTTACCCAGGGGGCCCTATCTCAAGGAAGTAAAATGAAGAGTGATAGAGATGGATACCCAACTTCCTTTTCTGGCCTCTGAACCTGTGCATAGACACATGAACCTACAAACACATACACCACACTCACACACAAAAATAAATAATAAATAGCCTTGGGGAGACCTTATATTAAAGCACATAACCAATGTAAACATTTCCAAAAAGTACCTTGAGATAAATAAGAAACAAACAAATATATAGGAAAAGATAATATGGCAGACAGAAAAGAAAAAAAAAACCAAACTTTTTCAATAAAGTTTTATTGGAACAAGTCATTGCCATATCTTCACATGCTGCCTTTGTTGTTTTTTTTTTTTGTTTTTTGTTTTTGTTTTTGTTTTTGTTTTTTTTTAATGCTACAATTGCTGAACTGAATCTCTGCAACAGATGACATGGCTGGGAGAAACTGAAAATCTTTAAGATCTGGCTCTTCATTGAAAAAGATTTGCTGACTCATGGTGGAAAGACATATACTTTCCCTTTTGGTGACCTCAATCCCAAAGCTATTAACCCATCAAAGAATTCCTCATAAGCTATGAAGGAAGCCACTGAAAGCCTCAAGCCTATACAAGCCCAACCATAAATTCTCTCAGTCATATAGCAAAGGGGTTAACAGATATGCAGATAGTCTCTCAAATGGGAATATTCAGGTTATGGCCAAATGCTTAATTTTGTAATTGTTTGATAAATATATCAAGAAGAAAATGACAGACCACTAAAATTCAACTAAAGTTCAGTAAGATCATTAAGGGAAAGAGCAGGGCAAGAGATGGGAGAAATGCTGTTAGTGTGATCTCAGAGATTCCCACCCATTATGCAGCCTCAATAAAGAATAGTAGGGCTGAGAAAGGTCAGGGGAGATGAGGTGGAGGCTATGAAAGAAGAAATAAGGAACGCTGGAGAAGGCAGAGGATTCCTAAGTGGGGAAAGGAAAGACAGATGGACTGTCACCCAGGGTAAATTGCTCTGAGGATGAGAAATGTACCGAGCACTAAGAGAAAATCAAATCCTGGTCCCACCACCCGGGATGGGGAAGGGAATAATAAAGATAGGACTGCAAAGAATATGATGTACAAATGGTATTTTTTCCAGAAATAGACTAATAAAATGCAGATGAAACCCATCAAATTGAAAAATGCTTCTCATCACCTGAGGCACAAGCAGCTCAGTGGGCTTAAAAGTGCATAGCAGCGATGCTGGGGAGACAGGGCTTTGAATCCTGTGCCATCACTTCCAAGTACATTGGTGTCGAAATGAACTTTACTAGGAACAAATTCTATCAGCGACCGAGCTTACCTGGTGTGACTCGCTGTAAGCATCAGAACCCTGACTGGTTCTGGTATTTTTATCAGTGATAGCATTCAAAACATCCAGGAATGGCTGTAGCCATAGCATCAATGCCAGTCAGTCAGAGCAGACACCTGCTGGGCAGTCATGCCTGTGTACCACCTGCTCCAACATGAGCCACAGCACTGCCTGGGTGGATTTGGGGGGGGGGGGTAGTATAGTAGAGCCTCAGTCTGGGATAGAACTGCTTTTCTGTGCATAGATGTATTAAATGTGCTGGGGGAGGGGTGGGGACACGAGTTCCCATATCTGTGATCACCAGGAAGGGCCCAGGATGGCTCAGTGTTGGCTTAGGATGGATCCTCCTTCCTTGGGGTTTGAGAACCATCTGTGTTTTTGCTGTTGTTGTTGTTGTTGTAGTTGTTTTTCTATAGGCTCTCACGTCCCACCTTCCCAAAGAGAAATCTTGAAGAGTTTATGTAAACGTCCGGAGCTTTTCTATGCTCTCCCTTGCTCTGAAATCGTGACATGACAAGTTCATTTACTAGTGAGCTTCTTTCACTCTAACTGGGCACATACTAGCTGGCCTGACCTACTTCCCAGCCACGGGGCAGTACCTGCCAGCTTGGTCTTGCCCTTGCTGCTTTTGCTCCATACGTCTCCTCATGGAGACTCTCCTATGCAACCTCACAGCAAATTGCCTTTCCCTCTGATCCCTACCTGAGACCCTCTCACTGGGCTCAGAAGTCCCACCTCCTTCTCTCCTCCCCAGCTATTGGCTGATCAGCTCTTTACTAACCAATCAAAGGTGACAGAAAACAATTTTTACACAACATTAAAACAGAAGATGCTTGACAATACCAACCGTGGGGACTGCAGCCTGATCTCTGGGCACAGTAATCGGCATCTGCATACAGTGCACAAAGCCAGCCCCCAACAAGGTTAGTCATTTTTTCATTCATTTCCACAGAAGGTACCACTTTCTTCCGCTATATTCCAATGAACATCCAGTGTTGAGCATCCTGTGTTTCACCAGTCTGACCTCTCTGACTCATTTTCCCCCAGAAAGCAAAGGTTGGCAGCAGCCATTCCCACACTATGCAAGAAGAACAGGTTCTCTTCAGCTCTAATGAGAAGAGCTGCATGCAGGATAAAGCCTCAGCTGAGAATGGATGGAAGCTGTATTCTAACCTTTCTAAATCTCCCTATAGAATGAGTACAGCAAAAGAAATAGTTGCAGCAGCTGACCTTCCTGGGTGAGGACTATCCATCCTGCCGTCGGCTCTTTTTACTGCTGAAACAAACTGCTAAAATAAAACAAGAATTTGTTTTTAGGCCAATGTATTTTGGTACAAAGAACCCACCTGAGTAAGACATGGTGGTATATACCGGGAACACAGTACACAGGAGGCTGGCAGGGTTACAAGTTCAAGGTCAGCCTAGGCTACATAATAAGAACCTTTCTAAGAAGGAAGAGGAAAGAGACAGAGAGTGAAAAAGAGGAGAGAAGAGAGATGGAGAGGTAGGAAGAGAGGAAAAGAGATAAAAAAGGAGGAAGAGAAAAGGATGAAAGAAGAGGAAGAGGAAGAAGCAATAAGAAAGGAGGAGAAAAGATAAGGAGGAAGAAAGAAGAGGAGGAAGAAGAGGAAAAGGATGCCTGAGAGCCAGTCCCAAATGGCTGATTCATTTCTTCATCCTGGCATTAATTCCTCACATGGTACCCTTATGGTTGCTCTGCTCTTTACAGAACACTGCTCTCCCATATTACAGATACAAGCTCAAGTTGAGGATACAAGTGCAACTGCAGGGAGACACATAAGGGCCCAGAAATGAGGCCAAACACTGTGGGCAAAATACCTGTGGAAAAAATTCATCTCTATCTGAGCAGTGTGTCACCAACTGTTTACATATCTCCTACGCAAGTGTCATTTTTTGGATAAGAAGAACCATAATTTTAGGAGATGAAAAATGTGAAAACCCTCATCACTATTTCATGCTTCTATAACTTGAAAATTATTCAAATCACCTTCAAAAATCTTTGCCACGGAAATGGAGTACCTGGTATTAGAATCAAAAGAAAGGATCCAGGAAAATATAAAGGTATTCAGTGAAAAATGATAGAAAGTATGTTTCTCCCCACTTCAAGATAAAAACTAGTGAGGGCTGACTTGGAATGGTCCTGTCTGTCATGACTATTTGTGGGACAGCCTGTTTCTGGAAATGTTCTGAAATCCTCCTCACCTTATCACTGGGTCATTAAGTCTAGGTTGATCCTCCAGAAGGCCATGGCCCACCTGTGGGGTATTATATTAGCTTCCCATTGCTGCTATAATTAGCTACAATAAATTTAATTTGAAACAACCTGTATTTATTATCTTACACTCAGGAGGTCAGAAGTCCAGAAAGTGTCCCACTCTGCAAAACTTGAATCATTTGCAGAGGGGATTTTTTTTTTCTGGGGAACAGTCTCTATTTCTTCTTTTCCAGTTCTCTCTTCATGAGCATCACTGTACCCCTCACTGTCCTGTCAACCTTTCATTTGCCAGGACTTCTGTACTTCCACTGGCTTTACCATGTGATTCAAGATAACCCTTCTTCCAGGGATAACCTTAATAGTTAACCCTATTCCATTTGTAGCAGTAGAGCCTCTGTGCTGTACAACCGCATAGTCACAGTTTCTAGAAACTACAATCTGAACATACATGGATAGTTTATAAGGAAAGTAACTCAAACCTTCCAGAGTAAGAGGCAAGGGGCAGGTGAGGAAAGAACATCCATTACCAGGACACAAATGAACTCTGATTTCAGGATAAAAGGATAAACTGAAGGGACAGGGAGATAAATTGCCCAGGGCTGGTCAAGTGAGCTGGTAACAAAACTGGAAGTACTTAAAAGAGGAGAAGGTGGGAAGATGGACTGGGGCCAGCATAAGGAGAGGGGCCAGAGTCAAGGGGACAGGGCACTGAATGAGTATAATACAGGGCTGCTGCTAGAGCACCTGAGTTTTTAAAGAACACCAGCAACGTCTGTTACCCAGTGGCTACTCCATACTAAACACAATCCCGAAAGCTTCCCCATCTCTGTGATCCAATCTTAACAACTTTATGAGACAGGTCGAGCTGACCCCATAAGAAAGGTGGAAACTAACGCTTATAGAGATGGAGTAACATGCAGAAGAACACGTGTGTTTGGAGAAGTAAACCCAAGTCAGGTTTGTCTGGCTCCTAAACTCATAGAAACTTTGAGATATCACTCTATCCATCACACACAGCTTCTCCCACACAACAGAAATGTTTGCCAGCCTGGGAAAAGATTATGCAAACACCTGCTGCTCAATAACCTCAAACTTTGAATCTAAAATGGAATTTAAGAACCCATGAGATAGCTTAACAGGTATCATGACTTAACAAGATATCTTATCTACAAAACAGTCACCCCAAGTTTGAGCTCCAGACTCCATGAAATGTAGAGGGAGAGAAGAGACTCCACAAAGTTGCTCTCTGACCTCCACATGCTACCATGCTTCACAGACCCACACATGTACATATCATGCACTCTCACACACAATAATAAATATCGTCTTTTAAATATATTAGCTGGCCTTTGCATCTCTGACTCAGGGAACATGGAAGAGGAGGAGACAAAAAGATTGTAAGAACCAGAATAGTAGAAAGTCTACTGGAAAACAATCACACCTAGAAATGGCTGCATAAGTGTGATCAGAACAATGGCAGTATCAATGAGGGCGGGACACTTTGATGGGGTCCTACTCCTAGACAAAGAACTATAAGCAACTAGTGGCTACTGGGAAAAGGAGAAATAGTCTTTCCCAGAGATAAATTCCCTTAATGGTTGTCCAATGCAGAATGGTCAGACCTAAATCTATATATAAACCACCACCTGAAAAAATAGACTTGTATTATAAATGTATCATATATATACTTTTATACGTGTGTGTGTGTTTGTGTGTGTGTGTGTGTGTGTGTGTGTGTGTGTGTGTGTGTGTGTGTGACAATAATTAAAAAGAAAAGCTATCAACTTGAGAGTATGGGAACATAGGAGATCAAGAGAGTATAGCTGGAGGGGAAAAGGATATAGTTCTATTTCAACTTAAAGTGTATTAATACACACATGCACACATGTGTGCACACACACATGCATGAGCCACGGAGACTGCTCATTGCATAAAGGTAGTTGTCACCAAGCTGACCCTATGAGTTTGAGCCCTGGAACTTATGCAATAGAAGAAGAAAATCAGCTCCTACAAGTTGCCCTCTGATCCCCATCCCCACACCCACACCCATGTGTACATGTGCACCAAATAAATAAATGTTTAATAAAGTGAAATTAAAGTTTAGAGTAAAACATAAGTTTCCATTTCTTTCTAAGTCTCAATGTGTGGTTTATTATTTAAGGGTTTCTAACTGTGCTTTCTAGTAGCTGATAACTGATGAGGGTTGTACAAGGTAGCTTAGGCTACTCACTTGAAAAATGTTGTCCTAACTGGCAAGTAGCTTACAAATGATACACTTCCATGGGAAAAAGCATTGCCTGCAGGGTGGTGCACAGTGTTCCGAGCCTGCCTGGACCTTGAGAAGTTACAGAAAAATCCTCTGCCTCGGGGTTCCCATAACTTTCTCTGTCACCCCCCAAAGTTTTGTGTTCTTTCCAGGCATTGGAACGCAAGGCAACAATGTTGGGTTCCCTTTAACTGCTAGGGGAAAGAAAGCCAATAATTAATTTTATTTTGTTTTCTAGAGCTTACGAGGTGAATTCAAATAGGTATTGATTCACCTCGGCAGACAATTCACCCACAGAATGTCTTAGCATTTGAGACAAAGACAGGCTCTCTTCTGATCTGAAGAAGAGCAAAATGGCCTTTGAGCATGAGCAATGGGGTCCTCCTCTTGTGGACTCCATCCAATCTCTGACAGCATCTGTCTTGATGAATAACCCTCCATACCTCCATACACAGTGCTGGGTACCACTGAGAAAGTCCCAGGAAAACAAGAGAATAAGGTATTCTCCCTGAGGGAGTTCTCTCTGTATATCTGGACAATAATAGTATGACAGTCAGGTCTCAAATGTTAGAGATAATATGCAGGAGAGCAAACTTCTGAAATAAAGCCGGGTCCTGTCACTCTTCTTTAGTTCTCCAGTGGTCTTCCATCACCTGGAACTCATTCTAAACTCCTTACCCAGGAAGAAGGTTGTCTTCAGCTGGCCTTTCCAGACTCACACCCAAGCCTCCTCCAATACACAGATGGCTCTTCCATACAAACTCACAGTCTTCAAGTCTACCACACTTTTCAGGATTCATGCTAGCTATCTATTCTGTCTGGAAAGCAAATCCTTCAACTCAAACTGCACACTGTTGTCAAGGCTAGTCCTTTTGCAATCCTTTAAATCTCTAGCTAAATGTGAACCCCATCCATCCATCCATCCATCCATCCATCCATCCATCCATCCATCATTTGCCTACATCGTTAACAGTTGTATTATGCATGCATGCACATGCACACACACAGGCATGCATGCATGCAATGCATACACACCCCCCTCATCATCAACATCATCATATAAATATGTGTAACCCAGAAGCCGAGAATGTATTTCTGCTCCAGCTGCTTCGGCTTCCCTTACTCATCCCTAAATCAATGTCTGGTTATACTTCTCTTCTTCTATGATTTGCATCTACGGGAGTAAATAAATCTGCAAAGGCCAGCCTGTGAGTGTTTGATTTAAGGACCAGACAGACATGGTTTCAAATCCTAGCCCCACCCTTTATTATTATTTCATCTTTCATAAGTTACAAGTATTCTGATCATTATCTACTTCAGCAGAATAGGGGTATGAATGCTTTGTAGAAATAGGATACAAATTAGTATAATTTATGTAATGTCACTAAGATTACCTGACACACAATGGGTGTTCAATGAACAGTATTAAACATTTCTTATATAGCTTCAAAACTGGCCCTGGTGGCAGGAATGAGGGGAAGGGTATGAGCTGGCCCCAAGGGCATGAAACCAGGAGACCTGGCCTTGCCCCTTGCTGGCTGCAGCACTTGGTGAGCTAGCAGGGGCAGTGCTGGAGAGCTTGCACTGGTGATATGGGTGCAGGAGAGCTGGTGAGTTGAACAACTCAACTACCACCCAGGCCCAGATTCAGGGCTTTGAGCTGGCCCACACCAACATCCACCCTATCTATAAACTGCTGAAGTGTGTGAAGGGACCAGTCCTGCAGATCCAAAGCTGCAGGATCTTCATGACACAGGGCAACAGCAGGATATCCGAGAGGAGACTTGGTGAGGATCCAGGATTGATAGTGTAGCAGAAGCCAGAGGCCTCAGACCAGACCAATGACTCATTGCAATGAACATTTGCAACAGTGTATGGGCAAAAGGGAGTGTTCTGTGGGACACACTGTGATGCACTATAATTTCTACAACAAGATGTGTGTGTGTGTGTGTGTGTGTGTGTGTGTGTGTGTGTGTGTGTTTGTGGGGGTGACATGCATGTGTGCTGAGTTGTTTGTTTGTTTGTTTGTTTGTTTGTTTGTTTGAAAGCATGTCCATGTTACTTTAAATACTAATAGGATGTGAATACTATGAGGCATTGTCTGGATATGGTTTGAGAGTGTCCCCCAGAGGTTCATGTGCTAAAAAGTTGATCCCCAGGGTAGCCATATTGAAAGACCTTTAAAAGGTAGTATCTAATAGGAGGCAACAAGATTGAAGCTTTTCCCTAGTATCATGAAAGTGGCCATTTCTAGCAAAATAGGCACTTCTCCTGGCTCTCCTGGGGTTCCTGTCTTGCCATGTGGCCACGCTCCTGCACATGGGCCCACCATTGTGATGCTGTTCCAGTGATTCCTCCTGAGGGTTGAGCAGATACCAGCACCATGATTTGAATCTCCAAAACTGTAAACTAAAAACAAAGAAACAACTTTTAAATATATACATATGTATGTATGTATGTATGTATGTATATATACATATATACACACATATATACATATGTATATGTGTATGTGTATATATATGTGTGTGTATATATATATACATAATTTTTATTTACAAAGTATCCAATGCCAGGTATTCTGTTACCACAGTATAAAACAGACCAAGATACTATATATATATATATCTGCTATACTGCATTAATTAAAAAGTAGCTCCAAGGGTTTCCCCTTGTTCTTACAAATACGTTTTTCTCCAATATGTTTATTCTGGGTTGTTTGACAGCACAGATATGGACTTCATTTACATGGAGTCTTGACCACCTATACATCATGTTTCAAAGTGGGCATCTCTAAGAAGCACATCTGGACATGATGAAAACCTACACTGCAGAAGAAGTGGGTAGGTAGGTAATGGAGAATCCCTAGAAAACTGGTCATTAACTGCCTCTACTCTGAAGGGTGGCTTGAAATGTCACAACTATAAAGGAGCCCAGAGATCGTCCACTTCAACCACCCAGCACTGTGATTTTCAAAGAAAAGGAATCAAAGTCCCAGTGGTACAGCTGAGAATCCTTACAGAGCCTGGGAGCTCCAAAAGACAAGAGTAGAAAGTAATTAAGAGACGTTAGCTGCCTCAAATGGGGTTGAGAAGCAGGTGGGGTGTAAATAATACATAAAATAAACAAAAAAGATTAGTACTTCCCCTCCTGACAGTGGCAGAGATGGCTTGAAGTTGATAAGCCAGAAGCCAAGTGAAAAGACCGGTGGATGAGAGGCAGACATTAGCCTTCTTTCAATCATAAGGAAGAGTAATACTCACATGAGGACAGAACAGAGTACAGCCATCTTCAAAGGGAGAGCATGAGAGACAAATGCACCTTATTTATAAGCAGCAGCTAGAAATTAATGCCTCCTCTCTCTCTTTTTTTAATAAAGAAAGGCTTCTACAGAGGAGCAAGTGTGAAGAAAGTCAATTTATTATATTACTGCAAACAGAAAGTTCCCAAGTGTTCACACTGTTTCTGAGAGGATCCATACCCCCAAGGCTACCATTTCACCCTGAAAATGACATTAGAATGAAATATTTATTAATCCAGCGAATACTGACCGAGTACCTGTTAAGTACCAAGCTCTAGGAATGAGCCAGCAAATAGAACAAGATAAAGCCCCACTCAAAAAGAGAGATGAAAAGTAAAGTATACTGCGTCTTCTTTCCTTGTGATTCCCAGAGTTTGTATGTGTGTATATGTGTATATATACTCTATATACATATATATGCCTAGACTTCCATGTCATATGTATGTGTGCGTGTGTGTGCACATGTGTGTGTGTACACCAGACACAGATGTCTGAGCAGATATATCAGCTATGATGTATTCTTGTGATAAAATACCATGAAAAGCAACTTATGGAAGTAAAGTTTATCTTGACTTATGGTTCCAAAAGGTGAGTCCAAAATGGCAGGGGTGGGGCATGGCAGAGGCAGCAGAAGCAGGAAGCTGAGGGACCATGTCTTCAATAAAGCAGAAAGAACCAATGAGAAGTAGAGCTAAGCTATAAACTCTCAAAGACTTCCCCAAGTAACAAACTTCCCCCAAGGTTCCATCTCATAAAGGTTCCTTAAAGTCCCCCAATTAGTACTACCCACCAAGGCGAAGTGTTCAAATACATGAGCCTTTGAGGCACTTTTTCCCTCCAAATCTCCACAGGGAACAGATAGGACAAAGAGGAGAAGGGAGAGGGGGGATGAGAGAAGTGGAAGGAGTGGAGAAAAATACATTCAACATAGAGCATTTATCTGTATAAAAATGTCCATATGTAATGCAGTATCATATATAATGGAAATCTAATAATTTTTAATTAAATAAGGAAGATAATTCTAGGTAGTGATAAGTACTCCAAGAAGGAAAAGAACAAAATCAAACAGGGTATTGAGAAGGAGCGAGACCTTGACGATCAGGGGAGAACTCCCTGGCAAGGTCATGCTTACACTGGGTAAGGAAAATGAAGAGAAACTGGAGCTCCAGCCCGTACACTGAGCTGAAGGAGACATCAGCTGTGTGCACTGAGGAATGAAGTAATGGGGAGGGGCTGTTTGCAGCGCAAGAAGGAACCCAAATGCAACCAGAGGATAGGGAATAAAAGCAAAGATAGGCAGGAGCTCAGCAAAGCAACAGCAGGAGAAAGGCTGCAGCCAGAGGAAGGAGCCAGAGTTTTACCCCACAGAGCAGAAAGTCATTTGGGGCCTTAAGTGTGAAAGTGAGACTTTGACTTATAATTTCAAAGTCAAGTTTTAAAACCATGAACATAATGGAAGTCAGCCCGACAGATGTTCTTAGAGAAAATCCTAACGCTGGTAAACACCAGATGTTCCTTTAGAGAGAGACTAAAACAGGCACCTAGAGAACATGTGTCTGTAACCCAGATAAATCCCACGGCCCCCTGGACCCATGTCAATACCACTCACTCATCCATTGGACACGTACTTACAGAAGATTCAGTGCTGTGCGTAGCAGAATAAATGAGCAAAAAGTCTGCCTCCTGGTGAATCGTACATTCTTAAGGAGACAATAAACAAACATAAATATTTAAAGTTTGGTGCTAAAGGAACTATGAAGAAGTATAAAATGGTGTGAGGGACTAAGAAATGGCTGGATATATTTTTGATTGATTTCTTTCTAAAGGAAATTTTCCTCTAAGGAATGGAATTTGGGCAGATGGCTAAGTTTCATGCAAGGCAACCGCAGCCACTGAAGTTCTGAGGGGCGAGCATGCTTGGTGCTGTCTATAGCAATGGGAAAGAGGGGAATGCGATGCCATCAGAAGTTACTTCTGCTGTTGGAAAGCCATTTTCCTCAACACTGCTCTACAGGGTGAGCTTTATCATCTACCAAATGTCCACAAGCATCCTAGGTCCCTCTGTCCTTCTCACTGGTCCATCAGTCTGTTCTATACTGATATTTCTGTGTCACTCAGTATGTATGTATATATATATATATATATATATATATATATATACATCTATATATTCTATCAAATATATATGATATATAAATATATCACATATATAATAAAATGTCATCAACTATTGTGGTAGCTTGTATGAAAATGTTCCCCCAAAGGTCCATAGGGAGTGGCACTATTAGGAAGTGTGGTTTTGTTGGAGAAAGTGTGATACTGGGGGTAGGTTTTGAGATTTTTAAGTGTCAAGCAAGGTCTGGTGTCACCCTCTTCCTGCTGCTTGCTGATCCAGACATACAACTCTCAGCCATTCCTCCAGTACCGTGTCTGCCTGTGTACTGCCCTGCTTCTCACCAGGATGATAAGGGACTAGAACTCTGAACTGTAAGCCAGCCCCAATTAAATGTTTGCCTTTATAACAGTTGCCATGGCATCTCTTCAGAGCAATAGAAACCCTAACTAAGACAACCACAAAAAGGATTTAAAGAAAACTCTAAGGGAGACAGACACAGCATGTCTGAGGGCCGAAGTGGTTCCCAAACTTAGAGCAAACTTAGAAAGGGGTATCTCCAGCAAAGACCCTCAGATATCCATCCGCATTGTTAGGTCTATCTGTGAGCTCCCAGATGTTCTTTATCTTCAGATAAAACATTAAACATACCATTGTCTGAACATCCTTCCACTGCTCAAAGGACAAAGAAGTCCCACAGCAGAATGGCAGGACTTTGTATTAAGCACATCGCCATCTTTAAAGAGAAGTGATAGTGCCTACTTCTTTGGAATAATATGAGACCCATGCCAAATAAATAAGTAAACAAACAAACAAACAGCACAACCTGGTCCTGGTTCTTTGAGAATGAAGCATGACTGTAGAGACTTGGGCTCCTAAAAAATCTGGAGCAATTCAAATTCCAACTCAACCACAGCATTCTAGACACTTGTGCATTTGATGGTGATCTGCCACCTCGCTCCCTCGGGCTGCCCTCGTCGCACTGAGCATTGATAAGACTAAGAGAATGTTGCTTCCCTAGTGTATGCTTCTCTCACTTGTGTTACATTCCAGAAGTGTTAAGTAAGAAATTGTGTGTCTGGTGGGGTATATCTGGGTGTGTCTGGGAGTGTGTGGGGTGGGTGTCTATGTGTTGCTGGGTGTATATATGTCTGAGTATCTGGGTATATTGTGGATGTGTCTATGTGTGTGTGTGAATATCTGTGTGTATATGTGTGGGGGATCTCTGGGTATATCTGTGTGTATATGTATGTTGTGGGGCATGGAGTTGTGCCTGTGTGTGTATGTACATGTGTGTGTTTTTGTGGGGGGGGGGTGGATGGATCTGTGTGTGTATGTGTATTTTGTGAGGTGTCTATGTGTGGGTGGAGTTATGTGTGTCTGGATGTCTGAGTATGTGTGTGCATGTGTGTGTATGCATGTTTGTGTGTGTTGCATTCACATTAGTGCCAGCAGGTATGCCAGTTCTCAAACCTACATTATTGCCTTGAAAAGGAGGTCTCTCACTGAACCAGAAGCTCACCCTTCCAGCGAGGTTGGCTGCCAGTGAACTCCCAGAACCCACATATCTCAGTCTTCCAATGCCATAGACTTTCTTCATAGCCCTGGCTAGCTTGGACCTCACTCTATACGCCAGGCTAGTCTCCAACTCTGAGCTGTATAACTGCTTCTGTCTCTCCAGTGTTGCTGACATCAAAAGTACACATACCACCATGGCCATGGAAAAAATTCAACATCAGCAAGAGATTTTATAAGCATCTTAATCTCTAAACCTCACGAAGAAATTTGACTTCACACTGTTCATTTAGCTTCTCCACTCACATCCATCAATCACCAGAACTTCCATGTAGCATTTAAAAAAATCTGTTCAATAGACCCAGCCTAATCTTGCAACATGGACTTTAGCATTGTAGAAAAGAATGTCAACCTAATAGCCCCATCTCCAAAAGTTATCCAAGCAGCATCTTGCTCACTAATTTGATCAGCAGCAGCAGCCTCATCCTCCTCTTCTGCTTTCTCCTCCTTTTTATCTCCTGCCATTGTGTGGCCCATTTTGCAGCAAACTTGGTCCTTCCATTTGCATTTCCTCTCACACATTACCCACTTAAGATGTGCATTCTTTAGGGGCACACATTTGCCTCTGCTGTTTATATAATTCCCAACAGGTATCAAGTAGTGGGTTGCACTGTCCATGTCCACCAAGGGAGAAGAGCATTACATACACAATCGCTCATGTTAGGAATTAAGATGTAATGTGGTTTCTCAAGATGGTCATCTCAAAAGCCTCCCCACCTGACTCCACAGGGTAAGGCTGGACTTCTTGTAAGGTTAGAGACCAAGTTCCAAGTGTCCTAAAAGCACACCAAGTAGGAGGCCCATCAAGAGACACCGTCAATAAGACAAAAAGACCACCAACAGATTGGGAAAGGATCTTTACCTATCCTAAATCAGATAGGGGACTAATATCCAATATATATATAAAGAACTCAAGAAGGTGGACTCCAGAAAATCATATAACCCCATTAAAAAATGGGGCTCAGAGCTAAACAAAGAATTCTCACCTGAGGAATACCGAATGACTGAGAAACACCTGAAAAAATGTTCAGCATCCTTAATCATCAGGGAAATGCAAATCAAAACAACCCTGAGATTCCACCTCACACCAGTCAGAATGGCTAAGATCAAACATTCAGGTGACAGCAGATGCTGGCGAGGATGTGGAGAAAGAGGAACACTCCTCCATTGTTGGTGGGATTGCAAGCTTGTACAACCACTCTGGAAATCAGTCTGGCGGTTCCTTAGAAAATTGGACATAGTACTACCGGAGGATCCCACAATACCTCTCCTGGGCATATATCCAGAAGATGTCCCAACCGGTAAGAAGGACACATGCTCCACTATGTTCATAGCAGCCTTATTTATAATAGCCAGAACCTGGAGAGAACCCAGATGCCCCTCAACAGAGGAATGGATACAGAAAATGTGGTACATTTACACAATGGAGTACTACTCAGCTATTAAAAAGAATGAATTTATGAAATTCCTAGGCAAATGGATGGACCTGGAGGGCATTATCCTGAGTGAGGTACCCAATCACAAAAGAACTCACATGATATGTACTCACTGATAAGTGGATATTAGCCCAGAAACTTAGAATACCCAAGATATAAGATACAATTTGCAAAACACATGAAACTCAAGAAGAACGAAGACCAAAGTGTGGACAAAGTTTTGCCTCCTCTTAGAATTGGGAACAAAACACCCATGGAAGGAGTTACAGAGAGAAAGTTTGGAGCTGAGATGAAAGGATGGACCATCTAGAGACTGCCATACCCAGGGATCCATCCCATAATCAGCCTCCAAACGCTGACACCATTGCATACACTAGCAAGATTTTGCTGAAAGGACCCTGATATAGCTGTCTCTTGTGAGACTATGCTGGGGCCTAGCAAACACAGAAGTGAATGCTCACAGTCAGCTATTGGATGCATCACAGGGCCCCCAATGGAAGAGCTAGAGAAAGTACCCAAGGAGCTAAAGGGATCTGCAACCCAATAGGTGGAACAATATGAACTAACCAGTACCCCACCCCTACCCCGGGAGCTCGTGTCTCTAGCTGCATATGTATCAGAAGATGGCCTAGTCGGCCATCAGTGGAAAGAGAGGCCCATTGGTCTTGCAAACTTTATATGCCTCAGTACAGGGGAATGCCAGGGCCAAGAAGTGGGAGTGGGTAGGTAGGGGAGTGGGTGGAGGAGGGCATGGGGACTTTTGGGATAGCATTGGAAATGTAAATGAAGAAAATACCTAATTTAAAAAAAGTAGGAGGCCCATTATCAGTGATGGGGTTACATGAAAACCCAAGATACCCAAGATACACTCCAAGATAGGAAAAGGCCTTAACAGGCACCAAGAGACAAGATCAAAGGTGGCCACAGAGCACTGGAAAGCTAAGGTATCTGGTAGAAGAGTAACTTGATAAAAGAAAAGGTAAATACAGAAAGGTTATGAAGTATAAGAAATGGTTATAGGTCTCCGTTTACAATGTTAAGCATGTCCTATACCTGGGCTAGTCCTTGGGAAATAGCCCAAAATTGCCATTTCTTGGACTTGGGCTTGCCTTGATTGACCATTGGCATTCCTGAATTCTATCCCTGTGTTCCATCCCTGCATTCCATCCCTGCATTCCATCCCTACATTTGCATCATTGCTAAGGCTACCCTGCCTGTCTGCATGATGCACTGGATGGGAGCACAAAACTGGGATTTTTTTTTCCTCTGCTGTTCAATCCTTGAGATGTCATGTTCTCTTCTCATTTTCACTGAGATCTTTCCATCAAATTCTCATCAAAATACAGGCAGCATAGTACTGCTATAGGGGTGGTCAGCCCTGTGAAAGCCTGCCATCTCCTCTAGTAGAGGAAAGAGAGCAGCTAAGACAGCCTGGCTTTATTCTGGGACTTTCGTTTTACTATTTGAGCATTTGTTTGTTTGTTTATTTATTTGTTTGTTTGTTTATTTGTTTGTTTGCTTATTTATTTATTTATTTGTTTATTTGTTTATTTATTACTTCTTTACTCAAGTACCAAGCAATAGTCAGAGACTGGTTTGGTTCCAGAAATGAAGTCAACATAAAACTAAGATCAGGAAAAGCCTTCTTCTGAAGTGCAAATAGGAAGCAAAAGAAGCCACACTTCCACCTGCCCGTGGCCACACAGAGAACACAGGTCTGAAGTCAAAGGAGTGGCTAGCATCTAGATTGAGTATTAAGAATAATGTGCATGAAAGAAAAACTAGCAATTCTGCAGAGCAGAAACCAGACAAATCCCTTAACTGGATGGTAAAAGTTAACATCAATGATGGACATCGGGTACCTCCAGATATAACAGCATGATTGGCACACAGAATGAAGCATAGGTTACGTAGGGATGGTTAACCCAAATTAACCAAGAAAACATCATAAGACTCTAAAAGCAAAGAATTTTCTATTAAATACACACCAGAAAATTGGAATCGTATTTATAAATACGTGTGTCATAAATGCCAAAGGAAGATTACAAGACATTATAAATTGAAAGAGACTAAAAAGAAGTGACAACCAAGTGGAGTGCTTGGTTGGTCCTACATTTGTTCCTGTGTTAGAGGATGAAGAGGGAGCGACGGGGAGGGAGGGATGGAGGAAGAGGGAGGCAGGGCTAGAAAGATCAGTATTGAGTCAATTGACAAAATTAAAATATGCATGACTCACAAAAGTATATTAATGCTGAATTACTAAAGTTGACATATAATTAAAGACCCATGTTTTATTCTTAGGAAACATATCAACTACATGGAAAAGGGTGTGATGTCTATAACCTAGTATCAAATAATTCAGTAAACCTTCTAAGCATGTATGTGTACACGTGTGTGTACATACATGTGAGTGTGCATGGAGAGACCATACACCATAACATGAATGGTTAAACGACAGCAACGGACAGTGTGGACTTAGGATGCTGTTGAGGGTTTTGAACTCCTCTATTTCTCAAAACTCCTCCGAAACTCCAAGTAAAGAGAACTCAGGAGCTTAATGGAGAGAGGTTGTCTACGTTCAATCATCAGTATGTATAGATTCAAGCTGCTTTGTCATCCTGATGTTCATGTACAAGAAGGAACCTTGGAGTTATTTTTCTAGCCCAGTAAATTTTAACATTTGGCCAAGTTTGTACATTCAAAAGAAGACAGTAAGACTGTGGTCTCTTCTGCTCCCTTTGTCAATTAAATGACTTTATTAACCTAAACAGTCAAGTGCATGAGATGTTATCCTGTCCCTAGAGACTTTAGAATTGTCTCATTCTTTCTATCCATGACCAGGGAGAGACCAATAACATTCAGCTATCTAAAACTACTGAACATCCGTATCCCCACCCCAGCCTCATTTATTCAGGCATTCCTGGGCCAGCACTTAGAAACGTCCTGAGCAGTCCCTTTGCTACCATGCTACAATGCTATGATGCTATGAAGCAGAACTCTGGCTTTGCTCCAGTCACCTGCAGTGTTTCTCTTCACTTTACACCTCTCTGATTGGAACTCATCCTCTCTTTTTTTCTCTGGTGACTCTCTTCCACCTGCCCCACGGTGACAGTTTTCAAATCCCTGGAGAAAGTGGCATGTGTGTATCAGAAGATCTGAACAAACAAATAACTAAAATAAAAATCTAAAAAACAAGTAAATAAAATGTTTGTGTATGCCCCAGTATTGAGCCTCCTCTCTTGATTCATATACCCCATCACTCTCTGACTCCCTCTGAAACTCATTGTTCTCATTTTACTATTACACAAACAACTTACCTCAGGGCAGGAAAGATAGCTCAGTGGTTAATGTGCACTGCTCTTTCAAAGCACTTGAATTGGGTACTCTGTATCCAGTGTCACATGGCTCACAACCACCTGAGACTCTGGGTCGGGGGGGGGGGGGCGGGCGCAGCGCAGCATCCCTGGCCTCTCTGGGTATCTGCACTCATATGCACACACAATACTTAAAAATTAATGTTTTTTAAAATGCTTATTTGTAACTCCCAAGTCTTTGTTTGCATAATCCAAAACACCTCAATGCAGTCACTAAACAAAACTCAACTCCTATCTTTTACTTTAGAACCTGGAGAGTGGCTTTGATGTGTCTGTTTAATTTTTCTCTGCCATTTCCTTCTCTCTGTGATACTGCGACTATTCCTTATCATGAACCAGGATACAATCTACCCTGTATACTTAGAATGCCGTGACTGCTCTACTTTATTCTAAGTCTTTGATACAAGCAGTTCTTGGCTGCTGTGTGCTGATATCATAACTTCAAACTGTATACTTCAATACACCTTCAAGACTCTCCCCCAGATGCATCAAACGACTCCATTGGTACATCGCCACTGAGCCAGCCCTTGCTAAGTAGTGAACCTTTGTCTCAAAGCAAAAGATTAAAAAGTAATTCAAGCAATTTTAAATGAAGCTAAAGCCTAGCTGATTAATCTGACTCACCAGATAACAACAGAGTTGAGTCTTTGACTCTAAGCCCCCAGATTCTTGCCATAGTCTATAACTTCAACTTTATTCTAAGCCAACTAAAATGTCTAACAGCAGCAGCAGCAGCAGTGGCAGCGGCAGCAGCAACAATAACATGTTGTTATTATATATAACAAAGTTATTCTATATCATGGACTGCACCAGAACATTTACCCAAGATGATAATAGAACAGAAACAGGCAGGGGGATCAAAACACCATTAATCCCCTCCCCCTTTAAGAGGGAATATTTTTGCAGGGGCCTCCAGATACTACCCACACAGAATCTCTCTATCCAAACCAGGGTCTGACTCAAGCCCCAGAAAGCCTATGGTTTTTCTCTGCTACGCTAAAGGACATAGGGAGGCTGCCTAGATCCGATAATATCGCCATACCTGAGGCCTCTTGTCTCAATGGACCAGTGGGCCACACCTATTCTCCAAGTGCCATTCCGGCCACCCTCTGTGCAGTTTAATCTACCCTCCTAAAAGGCACACTATTGATTTCCCACTGTGCTTATGCGTGCCAGCTGCCCTTCATTGTTCAGCTTTGGCAGCCATTCACCCCTCTGATTCACTCACATAGCAGGCTTCCTAGTTTTATCTGACAGAGACAAGATCCCATTTCACCTCTACCACTCAGACAAGCCTGCCCTTCACTGTTCCTAATAGCTTCTGTCTTCACCTCTTTCTCCTGCAGCTTGGCTGGAAAAATGGGACAGAATTGCTCTGATAAAGTCTACTCCTATCTGGGTCCCTTTCTCAGGGCTAGAGTTCAGGCTTAGCGTGGGCAATAACCAGTAAGTATGAAGTTCTGGGGTCAGAGGCTGTAATCAGGAGGATTCCTGCCTGCCAAAGGTTATTCAGAACTGACGTTAGATGTACTCAAGGGTTTAAACCAACGCCAACTTCTTAAAATGGCTTCCTTGACAGCCCAGTCCAAAATAGCCACCTCCCGAGGAGGTCGCTCTGCTTTAATTCTCTGTTCTGCCTTTTTTGTACATAATGTTTTTCTGGTGGCTTAATTGTCACATCATTTAGCAGAGTGCACGTGTGAGCAGAAATCTTCTCCACGAGCTAGCTCCAGTCTCATCACGGTTTATCATAAACACATAAATAGTGTTTGTTGGGAGATATTCACTGAGTGAATAAAGGAAATGAAAGAATAAGTGAAGACTCGAGGTCATGAGAAATCCAGACAGATTCAAAACGCTGAGTTCTCCATTTTTCCCCAGAGAATAAAGTGGGATTTTCATTACTTTGCTTTGAGTCAGAGAGATATAATATACAAATAAGTGACTTTTCTTTGACCTGGTCAACAACATAAGACCATTAGCTCCCACTTCTTAAGGGAACTGACCATAGTGAAACTTTAAAACTACAAAGGAACCTCTGAAGTTGTCTGTGTGTTTTCTGGAAGAAGGCCTTGTTGTGTTTTATGAAAAGATAAGAAAGGAGGGATATGTTTGGTGTACGTGTGGTATAGTGTGGGGTAAGAGGGTACCTCTGTGGGCCCACGCTGAGGCATCCCTTCCCCCTGAAGTACCAGCCACAGGATGGTATTGAATAGAGTTTATTCAGGACATAGGGAGGGGAGTTGAGAAAAAGGGACACACACACACACACACACACACACACACACACACACACACACACAGAGAGAGAGAGAGAGAGAGAGAGAGAGAGAAGAGGAGTAGAAGCCAACCATGAGAGAGGGAAAAGGGAATGGGGATAGAGAAAGAGCAGTAGCAAGAAAAGAGAGCAAGAGGGCAAGAGAGAGAGAAAGAGAGAGAGGAGGGGGCAAGCAGCCCCTTTTATAGTGAGTCAGATATACCTGGCTATTGCCAGGTAACTATGGGGCAGAGCCTAGACTAAATGCCAGCAGGCCTGTTGTGCTGGCCAAGGTGCATGGAGTGGCAAGGAGCAAATCAAATTCAAATAATTCCACTAGGAGGGAGCTTATTCTCTAGGTCCAAACAGTCCATCTGAAACCTAAGAGTTCACTGAGCTAAGACGCAGGTTTCATTTCCCACCTCTCAGGCACTAGATAGGTCTGTTGTTCTAACACCTCTTGGCTTCTAGCAACTTAGTTCCTAGAAGATTCTCCTATTATCACAGCTATGACCTTGCCTCTGAGCAACTGTGACATGGGGCAAGGGATGTAAGTTTAGTTTCACAAGAATTTCAGGGGACACATTCGGAGGGACAGAGACTTAAGAGGAGTGCCCAGAAGGCACTGAAACCTAAGGCTATGAACAGCTGAGGAAAGAACCTGAAGGAAGAAGTAGAGAGAGAGAGAGGCAAGCCGCTGTGGGCTATTTCAGGGTATTGATTGGCTGTTGCTAAGTCACCAGTTGTTGAAGAGACTCTTATACGGGAGTATTTACTTCAACACGGACAGGCTCTGTATTAGGCATCAAGATACCACACTGAAACTGCAATTTTGGAAACCCAAGAACTGTGAAACTGAACTGGACAGAATGGATGTGAGAGCTAATTTGTGCTTACCACTGGGAGCCAGAGGAATGAGGCAAGTAATGGGAGCTGTGGGGAGGGTCAGTCCGAAAACCCTCCTGAGAAAGGATGTAGGTTACAGAAATAGAATGAGGAAAAAAGCCAGTACTGTTGGTGGACCCTTTGATGACTTGCAGAGACAGTCTGGGCGTCGGTACAAGCTACCTGCAAATTTGAACCAGGTCCCAGCATCCTACCTGCCAAAACCAGATGGCTCCCTTTTTGAAAATGGTGATGATATTTATTTATTTTTCTTTAAAAATATTTTTTTCAAAGAAAGGGTGTTTGTGGTGGTAAGAGGCTACAAAGTGAGGAAGTAAGGTTTTTCTTAGAACCCAGAACCTTTCTACTTGTCACCATCTAGGGTTTTAAGCATTAGTCAAGCTTAAAAACACATTTGCATTGCAGGCTCCCTGAGCAATCTCCTCCGCACTGATAACGGCAGATGGCCATCCCCATCGCGGTGGCAATATGTCTTTCTTCCGCAGCAATTTGTGAGCGTAGTGTTTTCAACATATCTGTGCTTGGTTTAGGGGAAGTCACAACACACATAAAGCAAAACACGAAGACGGCATCTGTGACAAGTGTCCAGGCAGACTGGCTCACTTCGAAATCACACACAAGTAACTCCATAGCTACAAGTGACTGAGAGAGAGTGGCAACCTAGCCAGGGTTGGGTATGTGTTATAAGAGGTGAATGAGCTGAATCTGAACTCTGGAGTATGCTGGGCATCCAGACAACGGGACATTCAGGAGAGCAGAGAGTGATCCAGAAGCCAGCGGTCAGCAAAGAGGAAAGAGTGTAACACTGAGAGAGTGGTCCAGAACAGAGGTCGAGAAACTCATCAGAAAGCCAGAGAGTAGACATCTTGGGCTCTGTGGACAGATCCTTGCCACAGCTTTACAAGTCTTCTACTGTAGCATAAAAGCAGCCACACACAATATGGGGATAAATGTGCATGGCTAGATCCCAATAAAGATTTGTTTAGATATATTGAAGTTCAAATGTTATGTACTTTTTATGAAATTTTTTTTTAATTATTTCAACAATGTAAAATTTAAAAGCTACTCTTAGGGCATAAGCTTGAGAGAACACAAGCTTTGGCTCATAAACGCATTTACCAAACTGTGGTTTAGAATATAACGCCACACAAGAGAAAAAGAAAGCAAACAACAAACGCTAGCCATTCATGACTTTTACATTTCTAGTATCCCTGATTCTTAATTTTTCAATACTTTGTGTGTGCATGTTAGGGTATGGAGGTACCAGTCCCTCTTTCTATCTCTGTCTCTGTCTGTCTGTCTCTTTCTGTCTGTCTGTCTCTGCGTGTATCTGTGTCTGTCTGTCTGTCTGTGTCTATGTGTCTGCATCAGTGTCTATGTGTTTGTGTCTGTCTGTCTGTCTGTGTCTCTGTGTCTATCTGTATCTGTGCCTGTCTGTATCTGTGCCTGTCTGTATCTGTGTGTCTTTGTATCTGTCTGATTCTGTATCTCTCTATGACTGTATGTATCTGTGTCTGTGTGGTGTGGTGTGGTGTGGTGTGTGTGTGTGTGTGTGTGTGTGTGTGTGTGTGTGTGTGTGTGTGTGTCTATGTCAAGAAGAGGTCAACTTGCAGGATCATTAGATTACATAGCAAATGTGAAAGTCACTGAGTCATTTCACTCACCCTAGCCATGCTTTAAGTGTTTTTTTTTTTTTAATGGGTGAGTAAAGAAATAGCCTATGTGATGGAATTGTGTGTAATTGTAAAGAAAAATGAAAGCATCACATGTACAAGAAAATATAGAACCCCAACTCGTCATGTTAAGTGAAATAAGCCAGATACAGAGAGACGAATTCCACATTTTCTCTCATAGCAGACTCTGGATATATATGTGGGTGGATGTGAGTGTGTGTGTGTGCGTGTGCGTGTGCATGTGCGTGTGCGTGTGCGTGTGTGTGTGTGTGTGTGTGATTTATATATATGAAGTCGTGATATGAGAGGGAAATTACTGAAGGGGGAACAGATCTTTAGGGAGGGGAGTAAAAGAGATTGTGATGAATACATATGACATAAAGAGGGGGCATGTGGGGAGACTACCCGGGGGAAGGAAGAGAATCAGCCAGAGCTGGTGAGGGGAGCATCAGAGGGCAGTGGGGAATGAGAACAGAAGAGAGCAAAGTCTAATAACACATGTGTAGGGAAAAGTCACAATAAAACCTATTGTTCTGTGTACTAACATTAAAATTCATTTTTAAAATGTAAATAAATTAAATAAAATTTAAATAATTACCCTAAGTTCTTTGGGTCCCAGTTTTATAAAAAATCAGGTTAATAATATCAATTTACACTTACCATTGACTAACCCATAATCATACAAGTTCAGCAAAATTAAATGGTTAAAATTGTGAGGTGTGCTTTAAAATGTGCCTCCCCCCAAAAAAACCACCCAGATTCCATTGCTATCCTATAACAAAAATAAATAAATGAAATTAATTTTAGGAATAGATTTTATTTAACTTAATATAACCAAATATTATCATGTCTATATATCTGTGCAAGTAAATACTAATAGGATAATTTGTGTTCATATTTTCTATGATGTGTTTTTAAAATTCAACATTTGTTTTATAGTTCTATCTCATATTTCAAGTACCAGTAGCTGAGAGCTCTAGGGTCAAGATAAATATCAGAAGCAATAGTCAGGGTTCTGCAAACCAGGCAGGCCAGCAAGAGGGAGGCATAAAATCAAAATCCAAAAGCAAGGAGTACGTTTTGAGTACCTGAGCAAGTTTGGGGCAGTATGTGGGCAGCAGAAACAGGCTTAGAAAGAGCTGCTTCCTGAAGATCCCCTGGGACAGGCACCAGAGAAAGACTTCGCTCACACACTGACTCTTGAAAATGGCCTTCAGAAGTGAACGCTATCCTCAGGTTAGGGTGAGACTCTGAAAAAAAGTAAGTTGGAGGCAGAGAGATGATTCCCTCCACTGTTAAAAGCCCAACTTGCCACAAGAGTCCTTTTGAGTTCAATACCTGGTGGAAGGAGAGACCTTACTTTCCAAAGCTGCACATGCATTGTGGGAGGAACACACACACACATTCATACACAAACATACCCATGCATACACACATACACACACATTCGCACATTTACACACATACAAAATGCATACCCACATTCACACACACAGGCATGCTCATATACACACACATTCACACAGACACAAAACTAACAATTTTAAGTGATATATTTAAAATCACACAGCTGATGAGTGGGAGGGTAGGGACTGAGTCTGCCTGGCTCCAGCATCCACCCTGACTCTCCCTTGGACTACATCATTCAAAACGCAGGCAATGAGCGTGCACATGGGAGCAGATCCCAGGAAAGACACTAGCAATGATGTCTCCCACATCCCTTTGTTTCATCCTTGCAGTTCTACTTTCTCTTTCTCTATTTACCTTTTTTTTTTTCCAACTAATGCAGGGGCACTACCTTGGGTCTTCAGTCTCTCTGACTCCAGAATTTAACTGACAAAATAACTTGCTTAAAACCCAATTCTGGAAACCTCTTTCTGACTCAAAACCCTACTCTGTTTCCTCTGGCTATGGCTATACAACAAAACCACCCATTCAAGGAACATGGCTAGCTCTCTGCAACTTCTTGGTATACCGTTCCAGTCTCTGAAAGACATGCCCTACCGTGTTGGTGTTGACTTTATTGTCTGTGATCTCCCCTTCAAAGAGATGTTCTAGAATCCAAGCTAGGGCTGAGAATGCCCCATGTCCTTGTTCATGATGCAGCTCACAAACAACCCCACCATTACTGACTTATCTATGACTGATGCTCACCCCTTTCCTCACAGGCTTTTGACAGAATTCCAGACAGCTTCCAATAAGCACTACCTCACGTGCTTCTGTACACGTCATACTTGGTAAATGGGAGAAGGAACATAGAGGACTGCTAGAGCACCCAAAGACTCCTGGAAATGACTTTTACACAAACACACACACTATGATTTTTATATCCATGGGTTCCACTATTCCTTGGACCTCAAAAGATCTTTACTTCTACTAATCCCTCCCACATCCTCCTGTCACTCAGATCCTGAATGTCTCTACCACATCATTACAAGAACCTCGGTTCTCCCGAGCTGTGTATATGCCCCTTCTTTAGATCTTACTCTTTTTCCTTTGCTTCATAAATATAGGATTACACTCTCTTACACTCTGAGCTACTACAAGCAATACACTGTTTCTTCCTATCCCCCATAGATTGTGTCATAATGCTCATGCTGTTTCAGACTATGTGCTCATAGCTTGCTTAATTAAAAATAAGTTAATGTTGGTTAAGTTAAATTGTCCTATTATGATGCTCAAACTACCACTTAATTTATTCCTCAAGAATAGTTAGGAAATCTTAATTGAACTGCACTACATTAACCTAAAGATGCAGAATTAAGTAACAGTCAGCATGGTCTCAGTTGTGTTACCATTAACCAACAAAAGAGAATCATACAAGTCAGGTTATCGTTTGTTGCTTTGGCAGTGATAAAACCTCAATAATGTGTTGCTTGAGGACAAGTATATCCTTAGCCTAGTCTTCTAGCATTCCTCTGAAGAGCCTTCATCCATTTAGCACGTCTATGCCTTGTACAGAACCACTTGAGGAAGTGTTTGCTGGAAGCTGTCTGGAATTCTGTCGAAAGCCTGTCAGGAAAGAGGTGAGCATAAGTCATAAATAAATCAGTAATGGTGGGTTTGTTTGTGAGCTGCATCATGAACAAGGACATGGGGCATTCTCAGCCCTACACCCTGCTATGTCGACCTGTCAAAGAGCTACAGCAAGAAGAGGAAACTAGGAGAAATAGACCATGATTAAAGTCAGTTCCTGAAGAAAGAAATCAAGGCCCACAATGCATCAGGACACAGTAGTCTCAAGCCTCATCAACTGGGGGCTTCGGTACAAGGGATTCCAACCTCAAAGTATGGAAGACACCAGTGGGTGTGACACTGTGGTGGCTAAATACAGTGCCATGAAGTGAGTGGCCTAGGAAAAGAGAGCATGTTCATCAGGCATTGTGGGAAAGAGAATCCAAATCCCAGACGAAGGGGAACCAAGATCTGGAAAAGGATCAAGGGCTCTGTTAAAGAGGAAGAATTCAGAACAAGGCTCTATCTAGCCCTACACTGGGACAGTAGGGAGCAGGGACCCAAGCCATACATACCTGTGAAGAGCAATGATGCAGAGATTAACAGAAAGCTAGACCTCTATTTTACATACACTCTTTGCCACTTAGCAAATTCTGCCTAAAGGCCAATGAGGCAAGAGCCAACCACAAGCCATAGTCTTAAGTGGATAGCACTTCTCTATCAGCCTAAAGATGGAAACCCTCAACCTCTATAAGAAAATGCATTAAACATGGGGTAATTTTTGTTTTGACACAATACCTAAACAGACAACGTTATGAAATATAAAGCCACGAGGGGGTACCTGGTGGACCCATGCCAAGGTATATCCTTGAGTAATTATACCAAGCAACAGATCTGGTATAAAGGAGGTTTAGTGAGGGTAGGGAGAGGAGTGAGGACCTGAGAAAGAGTAGAGGCAGGCGAGTGGACATGTAGACAGGCAGACAGATGGGGCAGAGCTACGAGGGCAAATCAGGGGTATGTCACAGAGAAAAACAATAAGGGGGGGCAGGAACATGTGGGGACAGAGAATGATGGAATGGCAGGCAGTCCTTTTATAAGCAGCCCACACCTACCATACCCAGTACACCAGGTGTCCACAGGTGCTAAAGGCAGATGATGATGTAAGCTGTTGCTAGGATCCTGAGATGAACTAGTGGAAGTGCCCGTAAGCTATCAGACAAGCTATGACAAGCTCTCTTTGGAGGTGAAGGTCCAGAGAAGTTCAAAGGGAAGACAGAAATTTACTACTAACTGCAATGATCATTACTAATTATAATGACAAACTCGCTCAGGAAACTTAGTCTCCTCCCACTCAAACAATGGATGTTTCTATAGCAACGCTGCTACCAGTTTTCCTTTTTAATTTTTAATGTAAGGGCAAACAATAAAATAGATTACTGTTATCTAACAATATTCCTGGAGAAACATGAAAAAAAAAATCACTCTCCCCAGACAGGAAATCAACAACAGACCAAAGTATGGATACCACCGAAGTCCAATTTGGTGAACCAATGAAGTTTACTGGAGCTAATTATAAAAATTTCTCCTATTTACAAGAGGAGAAATGACTCAGCAGCAGCCCCATCACCAAGCACACTTTAGCATGGGTGACAACTCATGAAAGCTGAAAATCTGGAGCCCACTGAATGGACTGCAGGTAGCTCAACAGGTTGGAGAGTGTCTTTCCCAGTAGCTCATTTGGAGTGAGTCCCTTTCAGCCAGTTCAGCTTACATACTCTTCAGCAGAGAGGGCCCAAGTGAAACTGGTCAGATTCAGGGACTTCCTGTTTTGAGTTGCTTATTTCCTGTCTTACTACCTCACCTCTCCTTAAACATCCTGTTGTTTCACTGCAAAAGTTGAATCTCTGACCTAAAACATGCCCTCGTTTCACTTCTGTTTTATAGCCTATGTCTTAAGAAGTTTCCTTCCAAGATGGAAGAAACTGCTATACAACAACTACAGTTCATTGTTTCAGGAAAAGACAAAGTTTTGCCAAGGTGATAATCTCACCATTGGATCAAGTCAACCATCCTAACAGTAAGCATAACAGAGAAGATGGAGAAGGGAGGATGGAAGGATGTCCTTCCTGACCGCTATGATGGGTACACTTTTTTTTTATGAGAGGCACTGTTGTCCCCATTTTACAAGTGATGAGAGAGATTCTCAGCATGTTCATCTACCCCTATCACCCAGGTATCAGGACTCAACATTTAAATACTCTGAGCTGGTCGGTGCCCTCACTCCACACTGGGATGTCATCCAGTAAGAATGATTAAAAAAAAAAAAGTAAGCTACTTAATCAGGGTTTTATTGCTGCAACAAAAAGAAAGTTGGGGAGGAAAAGGGCTTATTTGGCAACTTACACTTCCAGGTTATAGTTCATCATTGGAGGAATACAGGACAGGAACTCAAGCAAGACTGGAACCTGGAGGCAGGAGCTGATCCTGAGGCAATGGAGAGAGCTGCTTACTGGCTTGCTCCCCTGGCTTGCTCAGCTTGATTTCTTATAGAACCCAAGACTACCAGCGCAAGGATGGCACCACCCACTATGAGCTGGGTCCTCCCTTCCCGATCACTAATTGAGAAAATACCCTACAGCTGGATCTCATGGAGGCATTTCCTCAACTGAGGCTCCTTCCTCTCTGTTGACTCTAGCTTGTGTCAAGTTGACCTACAAAACCAGCTGATACATAAGCCAAACTATCGGGGCTCCATAAAGACCTCACTCATCACTGTACTAAGGTACAGAGTCTCCCAGTACTCCCTGCTCTGGAGGTCTGGAAGGTTTAGAGAATGGAGAAAGGTCCCAGAGAATTGTACTCACACCTGGAGAGGGGAATCCCAGTCCCTTGTATCATCCACCCCCGCAGCCCCTCAGCTCAAAGCAGATTATACCTGCCAGCTCCTTGAGCAAAGAACTCTGCCACAGAATGGGAAGATCAAAAATGTTATTCTTCTGCCTCCATCTGGGAGTGTTCATCGCGCTCGCTCTCCCAATGGCATGGCTCTGCTCAACTCAGCAGCCTCTTGAGCTATCTGGAGCCTGGGAGCCTCTTTAGTGCGGAAAGTCGGGCCACAGGCGGCTGGCGAGCAGAACCTCTGGATGGACCCTTCCTCAGCAGCTTTGCTAATTTGCAGAAGCTGGGCAATTCTCCTCATTAACATCTGTCAGCATAGTCCTGCGACGTTTCACTGTGGTGGAAGGGACTCAGCTCCGGATTCTGTATAGAAAAAACACCTGGATCCCAGTCTTTCAATGGCTTCAAGACAACCAGAAGTGCCTGCTCTTGCTCCCAGTGGACCTCTAGGCAAGATGTCCCTGCCCATCGGGATGTACCGCCGAGCATTCAGCTAGGATGATGCCCTAGAGGACCCTGCGACCATGACGCCTCCTCCATTGGACATGGATAGCATCCCTGGAAGTCAGTGATTCCAGAGAGCAAGTATCAGCATCTTGACAAGACAGAGGAAGGAGCAGTCAGTGTCTCTTCCCTTGCTGGGACGCCATCACCAGCCACTGACAGTTCAGACAAGGCCCCTGTGGTGAAGGCTAAAGCTACCCATGTCATCGTGAGTTCCCTGATCACAAAACAGACCCAAGAGAGCATCCAGAGTTTTGAACAACAGGCAGGACTGAGAGATGCTGGCTTACACGCCCCATAAGGGTCTCCACTGAGGAGACTGACTCCCTTCGAGTGACAGGAGCACTTCATAAACTAAAGCTGCAGAGTGGAGAGACAACAAGAGAAGAGAAGCAGCCTGCATCGGCCCAGTCCACCCCAAGTAGCACCGGTCACTTGTCCCCGAAGCAGAAGTCCAGAGGCCGGTTCCCATCTGGCTCCTCCACAGCCTTACCTGCTCCGAATCATCATACCATGGATCCTGGGAGTGCAAATGATAGGAACTCAGCAGACAAATGGAGCCTCTTTGGACCACGACCCCTGCAGAAGTCTGATTCTGCTTTTGCCATTCAGGCTGACAAAGGTGCCCCCAAACCCTCCCCTGTGGAGGTGATGTATGCCCAGGCCACAAGACTAGGTGAAGATCCAGCAACCTTAAAGATGCCAAAGATGGATGTCCCAGTGGTAGAAGGAAAGAGAACAACTGCTTTGAACCCATAATCTCAAATCCCGTGACCTGAATGTGTTCACACCCACTGGCTTCTAGAGTGCTTTTTGTCCAGGGTCTGTAACTTTCTGGGCTCTGACATAGGAGTGATGTGGCTAACTGAGGCCTGAGTGAGTGTGCAGATTGTCCTTGGGTGAGTGAGAAAAACCATTTTGCACTGCTTTCAGGTTGGTGGAAATGTCAGTTGTGTAGAGTCAAGGACCTCACTATTTTTTTTTAATCATTTATCCTAGAGAAGGACTCTGATCCTTGCTTTCCTAGGTAAATTATGTTGGAGTGCTTCCAATACTAAGGCCTCTTGATTCTTTCCCCTTGAACACTATGAGCACTGACAAATCATGGTAGAGGTGCCCACCAACCAGTTTGCACAGTGGAGGCCTCCTGACATGCATTAGCCTGGACTTCTCTGAGAGCTGAGCACAGCCCACAGCTACACTTGGCAGGACCCCCTGGCTTTCTAAGCTGAACCACAGGTTGTCCCCCCCCCCGGCCCCCTTTCTCTCTCTCTCTTTCTTTCTCTCTTTCTCTTTCTCTCTCTCTCTCTCTCTCTCTCTTTCTTTCCTTGTTTCTTTCTTTCTTTCAAGACAGGGCTTCTATGTGTAGCCCTGACTGTCCTGGAAATAGCTCTGAAGACCAGGCTGGCCTTGAACTTACGGAGATCCACCTGCCTGCCTCCTGAGTGCTGAGATTAAAGGGGGACACCACCACCACCGAGCTCAGCTTCTGTCTCTTGGCTAGTCCAGCACACCACTCTATTCTCTTGGGCCCATATCTGCTGGGTCACAGGACAAACACTAGGTCTTGTCCAGCCTCTTTTCTCTTTCACACCTTAGCATGAAATTAATTTAACTTCTAATTCAGTGTGACGCTGGTTTCATACTGGCAAATGGTTCCCCACTCCAATTCCATTACTGAAGCTTAAACTCAGGCAGGGACTTGCTCATTCTAGGCAAGTGCTCTACCACTGAGCTTCATCCCTAGTTCCTGGATATTAGGCTTTTTTTAGTTGTGTGTATTTTGAGACAGCATCTCACTTTGTAGCCATGGCTAGCCTGGAACTCACTCAATCAGTAGATGCCCAGAGAAGATATGCCTGCCTCTGCCTCCCAGTGTTGATATTGAAGGTGTACACAACTACACCCAGCTTAAGCTTTTGTTAGAGTAAAGAAGACGATAGGTACAACTGGATTATAGTCTTCAGGTTCACATGAACTTGGCGACACTGTATTCTGATAACATTGAGACCATTTTCGACCAAGTTAGCCTCATCTGTTCAGTAACACATCTTACCTACTGAGGAAAGGAGGCAAGGAGGTGCCCTTTTGTGTCTCCTCCTTGTTCAGAGGTCCATTGGTCTTGAACACTCACATATGATTGCTCAATCATTTTAGATAGTAGTCTGTTTACATGATGAGCTATCCTCATAGAGAAGCCCTGGAGTCTAAGATTGTTGTAAAAATTAATTTATTTGTGTTATCTTATATTGAAAAATAAAAATCTTTACTACTTTCTAAAAAAAAAAAAGAAAGAAAATAATGTTATTATTCTTCAGAGGCCTATGGCTGAGCTAGGCTGACACATAGGGCATCTGGACAGTTGCACCTGCTATGAGTCCAAGATGCCTCTGGCGCGCCCTGCCTGTTTTGACAATTTTCTCTTTAATTGCCAGCCCATGCTTCCCACTTCTCTATGGAGCTGACTCATCTTTGCAAACCAGATAGCTAGCATTTTATGGTCCCCTGGCTCCTCACATCCTGAGAATTTTCTCGAGTACTGTCTCACAGGGGAAAGCTTAAGCCTAAATCAGTTGCCTTTGACCTCAGTTTATTGTCTGATGTCTTTCTGTGCACCAGCAGGGACAGAGGCTTTGTGACAGACCCACAGTTCTCAAAGGAAAGGCTGAAATGTCCACCATTCACCACAGGGTGAACTTGCTGAAGAAACCGAGAGTGTCCTCGGTCTCAGCCAATGGCCCTGGCCCATTTAGCCTCATTTTGTTTCAGCATTGTGCTGGCAGCACTGGCTGCAGAGGGATTGTGGAGGACAATAGAGAGGACAAGTTGGGGTATTTAAAGATGATCAAACAAATAAAAAGAAATCTGTGGTTAAGGGGAAAATGATAAAGCAATCCAATATGATTGTAATCCCTCACCTGCACAGTCCTTAGATCTTTTTATCCAGACGCATCCCCTCATAGCCACTGAAACCCTCTATCTTGTCTGCATTTCTTGTGTGGGGGGTGGGGAGGTGCACACTCTGTTATGCTGAAAGGTATTTTAACCACCTGACACTGGTAATACTGGTGTTGCCATCTGGGGGTCTTGAAATTGGTTCACTCTCCTGCCTAAATTAAATAATTAAAAGTCAGGAAATTTGCAGCTACAGCCCTCAACGTTTATTAACAGATGAAGTGCACAGTGTGCACAGTACACAGAGAAACATACTACCAGCATGGAGATGGGATCCCATGCCAGAGTCCATGTTCCTTCTGGAGGGGGCTGAGCTTCTGTTTAGGATGTGGGATAGATATCCATTTCCTCCCTCTGGCAAAAAAGTGGGCTTGCAAGAAACTCAAAAGCCCTTCCCGGAAGTTCCTGCTCTGGGGAAATCACTCAGGTTTTTAGGGATGGGAGAAAACCTGGAAATCTGCCAATTTTTTTTCATATAAAAATACATTCATTTATCTAGGGCCTCTTACCTAATGATCTCCCTACTCGGAAGCCTCTGAAGTCCTGTGGTCCATCACCACGAGACCCCTCAACTGCCCAAGTTCATGTCCTCTGAAGTCCTGTGGTCCATCACCACGAGACCCCTCAACTGCCCAAGTTCATGTCCTCATACTCTTGACCCCACAGAGATGGGGAAGGCTGATTCTTCTCTTCCCAGGGTAATATGAGAGAACTGAACTCCCAAGAAGAGGGTTATTATGTCCACCCTTCACTAAGGGAGCCAAAACCAATTCCCTTCTGAAGCTGGATTGGATGATAATCCATACCACACCCAACTATGTCTGTGTTCATAACCAACTGGTATCTCAAGACAGTACAGGTTTCCACTTCAAGGGGAATTCTATATCATGCCAAGAGTATGTCCAGGGGTAGAAAATAGAGCTCCATTCCTCACTACAGAGGCTATATTTTGGTTTTTTTTCAACTCCAACTGTTGTCTTCAACGTATTCTTCTAAAATCTCCCAACAAGTCTACAAAACTACCAGGCAAGTAGAACACCATAGACAGGCTCCTTTGATCTCATGGTCTCACTTGAGCAAGTGGACTAAGTTCCTCCTACAAAACCATACTGTGCTTAAATATAGTTATGTACACAGTAATGACATTGTGTTTATGACTATATAAAGAAAAACTTAGAGACATCAGGTGACGAGAGGCAGTTTCAGAGAGTCAAATCCAGTGATGCCAAAATAGTCAAGTGGGACACTTGGGGAAGATTGTCATCAGGTGGTGTTTGGGGGGGGGGGAACAGCTCATTGCTAAAAGTTATATAACCAATGGGGTGAATAATGAGAAGATGCTAGAAGTAATCTGCTCACTGAACCACCTGGAAGAGACCCAGCAACCTAAAGTAAAGTGTCACATAGTATGGCAAGGGCCAGCTGGTCCCCCAGATGACCATGGATGTGAGGATGAAGCATTCTTGCTCACACTGAGCTAACTCAAAGGCACCCCTCCCTTCATCTCTGCTCTCAGGCTTGAGCTTTGCCTTCCAACCGCCCAGACAGAAGGGGAGTGGCTGGGCAAAGACTGGGGTAGGAGCACTTGGGAACAGTTGTCTGCCCCCAGAGTTCACCTTGATTGATGCTAATTGAGCCCTAATTGAAACCATAGATCTATGCCCCAAGTGCACCTGAAGGAAAATTTAATATCCGGAGCCACACCACAGAGCTAGGAAGCACCTCTCTCAGCACACAAGTCTACCAAGTACATTATTTGTCTATTAAACTTTCATATACCTTTGGAGACTCAACAGACTGCCCTGCTCAAGACAAAAAGAGCACAGCCTCTATTTTAGGCTGCCCTACAAAGCTGGGGTTTGACCTGGTAAGACTATTACAGTTCATTTAGCATCGCTGCCGCGCACCGTGCTAATTAGAACCTGGGGACTCTTAAAAGCACTGGATTAAACAGTGTTTCCTCCCAAGCCGTTCTATGCGGTGATCCAAATGGTTATGAAATTTATATTCAGTGAATAAAGAGGGGCAGGAGAGACATGGGGAGTCAAGAGGAGGAGGTCGAGGTAAATGGGAATTTTATATTGCATGAGAGGGCAAGCAAGTCCTTTGGTCTTTTATTCATGCATTCCACATGTATTTACTGAACCCCCTGGTGTATGCAAGGTAATAAATATTACAGATCCCAGGGACATCGCGCTCCAGGATTATATATTTTACTGATGGGAAGCCAAATATGTGAAAGGAAATAAACGCAGTCTTTTCGGGCGCTAAGTACAATCAAGAAAACAAAATCGGGCAAAAAGACAGGAAGTAGATTAGAGAACGAGAGCTACCCAGGGTAGATGGAGAAGGCCTCTCTCCGAGGAGGTGGCATCTGAGACAAGAGCTGAGTCGTGAGGGAAAGATCCATGAGGAGATCTGAGAAAGTCTATGCTAGAGGAGGAAGCCCCCGCCAGCAGATGAAGGCAGCAAGGAACTTTTAGTGCCTTGATTGGTCTGAAATAAGTCAGTGTGGATTAGCAACAGGAAATAGAGACAGGGGAGACTGGACAGAGGTGAGTAAGGACTAAATGTTCCAAAGCCTGCCATGAAATCATAAAACAGATTTGGGGGGAAGGGGTCTGTGTCTGTCTGTCTGTATCTGTCTGTCTGTCTGTGTGTGTCTGTGTGTGCATGTGTATGTGCATGTGTGTGTGTAAATCTCTCTCTCTCTCTCTCTCTTTGTGTGTGTGTGTGTGTGTGTGTGTGTGTGTGTGTGTGTGTGTGTGTGTGTGTGTGTTCTGAAATGAAAACCACCTCATTAAGCAGAGAAGTTATTATGATCTAATGTCTACTTTGGAAAATCCCTTCTAGCTACTTTATGGAAGATGGGCAGGGGAAGGCTGGAAAAAGAAATGGTGACAACAAGACCTGTGAGGAGGCTGCTGTGAGCATCCTGTAAGGGGCCAGAGTGCATCCATCAGCACTTGAGCACTTGCCTCGAATATGCAAGACCCTGAGTTGGATTTCCAGTACTGTGAGGTGGACTCTAGGAAGGAACAGCCGTGTCATGTGCTGGGTGGCCATAGGAGACATGGACAAACTGAAAACAGAGTCCATAGGTTTACACTAATACTTTTGAAAGTGTGTGAAGAGTTCTTTCTCAGGGTTTGCCCCTGAGAAGTGAGAAAGATGGGGCTGTCTTCCATAAGGTGCCTTCTCAGTCTTAGCTGCATTGCTCTACTTCTTTCTAGCGCTTACACGTCCTTGTTCATAAACTGGAATCACTGTGTTGCCTGCGACCCTCCCCTCTGTCTTAGTTAGGGTTTTCCTGCTGTGAGCAAACACCATGACCAAGGCAACTCCTATAAAGGGCAACATTTAATTAGGGCTGGCTTAAAGGTTCAGAGGTTCAGTCCATTATCGTCAAGGCAAGAGCATGGCAGCATACAGGCAGGCATGGTGTAGAAGATGCTGAGAGTTCTACAGCTTGTTCCAAAGGCAAACAGGAGAAGACTGGCTTCCAGGCAGATAGGAGGAGGTCTCAAAGCCCACTCCTACAGTGACACACTTCCTCCAACAAGGACACACCTCCTAATAGTGCCACTCCCTGGGCCAAGTGTATTCAAACCACCATACCCTCCAACTAAGCTTTAGAAATGAGCTTGTCAGAGTCACTGTAGCAGCACTCTGACCTGACTCAAGTCTGAGACTTCTATTCAATCCTTGCATCTTACCCTCCCTTGCTTCTTCAAGCACCCTACCCCACCAGTTATCCACTTCCCTCTACCAGGGACAATGTCCAACTGCAGACAAAGGTCAAATCTCAGAGATAACATTATGAGGCCTCCGGGCAGCATTTGGCTCACTCCAAATACTAGGCTCATTCCAGGTCTCTCTGCAACTCCTCTTGTTCCTTGTCCTTTAAAGCCATGAAGACATTAGTCACCACTGCCCTGTGCTATCACTCATGTTCTAGGTTCTTTGGATATGAGCCTCGGTTCCTGTTGAGGTGATAAATAATTTGTGAAAATACTGCTTCTCAAGCAACATCCATCCAATCGATGCTTGAGACACGGTCTCCTACTAAAGCCTTATCAAGCCCTCGTGAGAACCCTGTGAGAGAAGTTGTTGTCCTGTTTTATTAGCAGCAATGCTGAAACTTGAGGAACCTAAGAGTCACCCAAGGTCTGGCAGGCAGTGATTATCACAGCTAACCTCTGACCTCACATCTTCCTAATTCCACATAGTCAGACGCTTTTTTTTTTTTTAATAATCCCCATGCTGCATTTATAATAGGGAGATTTGAGTGGGAAGATTTGGGAAACGTCAAAGGAATCTTCCTGAAGTTTTTTTTCCAGCTGGAAATTTGCCTGTCCCTGATCCTTCTCCTGAACTGAGTTCCTCTCTGCCTTTTAACTCTAAATTAATTTTTTACCCTCTAGGACATCTCTGGGTTCCTTTTGCAATCCTGTTTCTCAGTCTACATGATCCGGGGAAGGGAACGTGACCCTATTTACCCTGTCAGAAGGCATCAGGATGAAATATGAACATGGAGCTCGGTAGGTGCTCGTTATTGCTAGGTCGTTATTGTTATTATCATCACCAAGCCTTTGTTATTATTACCGTGATTAATGGGCACCAGTTGCTAAAGGCTTTCCCAGACATACTTTTATGTGGCCCAATTCTCTTCATCCTAAGATACATAGACCACGACAGAAAAGAAAAACAATGCAGATAGCATTGCTCCTACATAAGCAGCCGAATCCGTGCCAGAGCTACAATCTTGTAAAGCTCATTCATAATGCAAAGGTACAACGAATTCCATCCACATCGCAGCTTTCCATTTTCCCTAGCTCATTGCTCCAAGTCACACATTATAAATTGCCTTTTATGTTATCTCTCTATTCCAGTAAACCCTTCCCCTAATCCTTTTACCCTGCCCAGAGCCCATGCTCTAGGGCTGCCTGCAGCCGCCCTCCAAAACCAAATGGGCTGCTCTTTGTAAAGCTATCGATCCCTATAAACTACTTTATTAGTGGTCATTATTATTCTGTTTCTAATCACCACTTTAATTAAAGTTTTATCATCCACATTAAAGAAAGGGTAGACGACTTTTAATGGGCTGGATGGCTTGCTCTCAGCCATGAAGCACTCAAGCAGAGTTAGCCAATGGACTCTTCGTTAGCTTCAAGGACTTTTGGAAGCCCAGCTCTCTCCAGGAAACAGATGTCTGGTTGACAAGCAAGAGAGGAAGCAAAATGCACTAAGTCTTCTCCTCAGAAGTTTGTCTCCTGGTCTTGGGAACCTTGAGACAGGAGGTGCCAAAGTCAATGATCACAGCCTCTAAGTCACAGTCTTGGAAATACTCACCTATTTCGAATGGTCTATAAATCTAAAGGGAGCTATTGACCAAGTCACCAATGTCTCCCTCAAGTCCACATTTCTTATTTCTTCAAGTCCCCTTGAGCGAAATCTACTTCTGTTGGGGTATTTCTCCACTTCCAAAGACTAAAATAATGAACAGTTGTTTCTATGGCTGACTGTAGACAGAGAAAGAATCATTTGCTGTCCCTCTACCCTGCCTCTACCTAAGCAGAGTTTTTTTTGTTTTTGTTTTTACAAAGATTTCTTTTTGTTATGTGTATGGGTGAGGTTTTTTTTTTTCATTTTTACTGGTTATTTTATTGATTTACATTTCAAATGTTATCCCTCTTCCCAGCTTCTCCTCCACAAACTCCCTTACCCGTCCCCCTCCCTCTGCATCTATGAGGGTGCTCCCCCACCTGCCCACCCACTCCTCAGTGCCCTAACATTCCCCTACCCTGAGAGCCTCCTAGTGATGGACCAAGGGGCTCCCCACCTAGTGATGCCTGAAAGGCAATCCTCTGCTACATATCTAGCTGGAGCCATGGGTCCCCCCATGTGTACTCTTTGGCTGGTGGTTTAGTCCCTGGGAGCTTTGGAGAGTCTGATTGGTTGATATTGTTGTTCTTCCTGTGGTGTTGCAAGCCCCTTCAGCTACTTCAGTCCTTGTCCTAACTTCCCCACTGGGGTTTCCACACTCAGTCCCATGTTTGGCTGTGTGCCTCCGCATCTGTATTGGTCAGGCTTTGGCAGAGCTTCTCAGGTGATAGCTTTACCAGGCTCCTATCAGCAAGCACTTCTTACTAAGCGGAGTTTTTTTTTTTTTTAAAGAGGAAAGGGTCTGTCTTAGTATTGTATACGCATCGCCAAGCCTAATACCTAGAACACAAGAAGTCTTCAAGGAGTCCTATGTGACATACCTGACTGCTCCTCAGGTGAAGCCTACAAACAAAGAGTGACATGGAATGAATTTAAGTTCTGCCCTATAAGGTCTTTCTCTTCTCTCCTGTTTCTTCGAGAGTAAATGAGACAGTGCTCACAGCAACATTTTTGCTAGCAGCCTGAATATGGAAGCAGCCGGGTGAACGAGTAAATAAAGGAGGTCTGTGGTACAATGGAACATAAAAATGCGCTACAGTGGGAAGAGAATCTGGGCACATGGACAGATGCTAAGTAAAGTGGGACAGCTACAATCTACGTGCTTTCTCTAAGCAGAATTATATTGTACAACTACTTCCGCTTACATGAGATATCTGAAGTAGTGGGGTTCATAAAAGATGAACACTATGACAATTGTCAGGGGTCAGCGTGAAAAAGGAATGGGGAAGCTCGTGTTTAGCCACACAAAAAACTTTCTCCAGATGGATGGTAATGGTGGTGGTTGGATGATAACGTGAAGGTACCCAATGCCATTCAATGGCACAACGGTGTGCTCACAGTGGCTTACCTTAGGTTGTGTTTATCTCACCACAACTTAAAACACAGCGAGAAAGCATTCTTAGTACATCAGAGACCAGGGGGTGTCAAGTTTTTGCAGTAACCAGATCTTTCCTATATTCCCTCTTTGGGTCTGAGGATGACGAGCTACAGGCAGGACACATATGAACTGAATCTATCCTCTCATTCTGTGCATGAGGAGTGCCTTTGTGTACTAAGAAACGGAGCTACTGAGCTGGAATGTACCCATGCGCCAGGGTCATGCTCCAAAGAGGCTGCACAGCTGCCAGCCCTCCAACCCCATGATGTCTTTTTACTATAAGAAATCACTATCAGTTTCCTGAGTCACAGGAGTACAATATCCCTTGCTCAAGGCTCTGTCACCTTTACCACAGGGCTTGTTGTCATTCTGCTTTCCCAAACCCTACTCAGATCATCCCTTGGCCTCTAATGACTTCTCTTCCCATTCCAAATAGCCCCAGACAAGCCTAGAGAGCCACCTGGAGAACAAACACTGTCTCTCCTCAAAAGGGCTGGACTGGTCTCGTACATTTTGTGTTATGTATTGTGTATTGCATATTGTATATCACATATTTTTCTTATATATCATGTCTTATACATCATATGTCATATATTATATTTCACATGTTACATATAATATACAATATGTCTATAATTATATATTATATGTATTATAATATATAGGTGTTATATATTATATAATTTTTTATAATATACCCCAAATCTCCTACTCTCAGATTGTACTGGTTAGGATAGGTATGGCCTCCCACAGATTCATATGTCTCAATGCTTGCCCCATAGAGATTGGCACTATTAGTAGGTGTGTCCTTATGGGAGGAGATGTGGCCTTGTTTGAGGAGCTGTCACTGTGTAAGTGGGCTTTGAGGCTTCTTATGCTCAGGCTCTGCCCAGTGAGGACCTGCAGGAACTGTCCTTCCCTCCCCTGGTGGTTGCACCCCTTAGCACAATGCCTGAAACAAGATAGTCTCAGGCAGTATAGTTAAACTCCCTTTCATTCCCCTGAGAGTCCCTGGAAGAACACACAAGTGCAGGCACGTTCACTTCTGTCTCTCCTGTGAGGTCGCCCAGTAGCTTTTGTAGTTTGCTTTTGACTTTTCTTCAATCCAGGCTTCTTAGTGAACTTAAGCTGCTTCTTAATCAAATGCATTTTCCTTGCAACCTGTTCCTCACATCTCCTCTACCGAGTGGGTTGCGGACTCTTGCATATAATTACCCCCTATTTTCAGCTTTGCCTCCTAAGCCTTCATAGTGGAGTTCATCCTCCCTCCCTCCCTCCCTCCCTCCCTCCCTCCCTCCCGTGGGTAATTTTCAGATGTTTTCTGAGCTCAAACCAATCCCCACCCCAGCCCCCAACAACCTCTCATAGACACGAGCCACCATTCGCTCTTCCATTTCTTTAATTGGATTTTAATTTGTCTCACTAAACCCAGATTTACTTGGAAATTCCTTGTCCCATGCTGAAATTGCAAATTGAAGTGGCATGCTTACCACGGAAGGAAAGGAAAATGGGAGGTAGGCCAAAAAGAAAGAGAATCAAAGAGATAGCCTCTGCTTAATTATGAGGCATTGTCACACTAGAGACCTCCCCCAAGAAGTCCGTTTTGCCCACTAGTAAGCAGGTGCTCTCCAGTTTGCCTTAACCACGTAAGACAATAATCAAAGATCACCCATTGACCACTGTCTTCATAAGCAAATACTTTGCCTTACAGAATAGCCTCGGTCACCAGGAAACAGCAGCCACACCCTAGGAAATACACATCAGCTAGGAAGGCTCAGATCCTCAAAAAGTGAGCAGCCAGATGGCTCATCCATTGAAGTGCTTGCTTCACAGTCATGGGCACTTGAGTTTGAAACCTTATCTTCCATGTGAAAGACCAAGCTCAGTGATGGAGAGGTAGAAATGGGAGGTGCCTTGGGGTTGCTGGCCAGCAAGTCTAAATGAAGCAGTGAGCACTGGGCTCAATAAGAGAACTTCTCTCAAAAGTTAATTAAGACAGAGATAAATTGAAGAAGACACCTTACATCAACCCCTGGCCTTCATGCACACCCAGACACACACAAAGGAAGCAGGTGGACTCCACATCCTCCTGTGGGTGTGTCTTCCGTGTATCATCCAGAAGAATGACGCTGGATGGTTCTTAGTTTATGTTGGCAGGGTACCCTCTCGTGGTGGCTCACCAAGATATTTAACTCTATCTGGTTTGGGGAGCTTGGTTTTATTGTAATGCTTAAGCATTATACACCCTTGGATTTCCTGATTAATGGGATTCTTCCCCATTAAACTGAGGAATGAAACAATGAAACTAACACTACCATTAATTGTCTTTGTTATTCATTATTTGGATAATTCTAGTCAATGATTGGGGAAAATAAGATAAATATCATAGGAAAGAAAAGACTGTATTATCTACTCTCCCTGCAAAGAAATTCAGTGGAAACTGTGGGATCTAATATAAAAAGTTAGTAAGCAGGATAATGAATGCAAACGTAGATATTGGCACCTCTCCTGCAGGCCAGCAGCAAAGCCACTCCCAGACTCCTCTGTGAGCTAAGTGTATTAGGTCCCTAAGGTTAGGGCAATCTGTCACTCCTCAAGAGAACTAATCCAGGGTGCTCCCTCACTCAAGCACTCAGCAGCTTGGGTGGTGCTCATCAGAGTAACGTATACATAGCAGAGTTGGAAAAAAGTGGGACATAGTAGCGTGAGTGCCAAAAGCAGGCAGAGATCTACAAGAAGAGAATTCAGAGAAAAGGGCACATAGCAAGCACAGCGCATAAAACCAATGATGAGCATTTTATCTATTTTGCTGGGCACTATGCAGTGTAATACGTCCCCCACACTATTCCCTGAGCTTTTAGGAAAGCGCATAATTGGATTGTTTCTTTGGATGCTTTGATACGGCAGCCTGTGTTCTGCTAAGTGGGGCCACTGCTGAAATCTACAGTGTGGTGGTTGAGATTCACCTGGGTGTAAGTACCAATAGTAAACAATTAAAACACAGTTATATGGCCAAGGATAATATTCTAGGGGATGGAAAGATAGCTCAACAGTTAAGAGCACTAGCTGCTCTTCTAGAGAATGTAGATTCGATTCCCAGCACCCATATGGTAGCTTACAACAGTCGGTAACATCTTGTCCTAGGGGATCCAACACTCTCTCCTGGCCTCCAAGAGCACCAGGCATATAGGTGGTATACAGATATGCATGCAAAATTTAAAAAACATTGTGATTCTCTCTTTCTAATAATAAAAATTATAGTAATATTGATAAATAATGTTAATAATAAGTCATACAATGTCCACCAAAACAGCCAACGTGCAAGATTTCTATGACAGAAGCAATAGATGTTTATCAAGGGACATAACAGATTTGAGGGCAAAAGATAATCAGTCAACAGACTCTTGGTTAAACAACTGTCTCACAAAAGATAAGAAGTCAACCAGTAGGATAGCCATGGCGTAGATGTCAATACATCACATAAAGGATGTTGAGTAGACGCTGGGGAATCTGTTTCCTTCTGTGCCAAAGTATGTTAGCATTAAAATTCTTCTTTGAGAGAAAATATTTCCTATGAAAAAAAATTAAGAAATCCTGCCATGGGGTCCAGGGAAATAACTTATTCATTAAGTGTGGATGAGTAAGCATGAAGACCTGAGCTTGATCCTCAAGGACCCACATAGGCAATATGGTGGCATGAGCTTGTAACCATGGGGACACTCTGAGGATGTAGCAACAGGAGGAACCCTGGGGCTTGTTAGCCAGCTAGACCATCCAAATCTATAAGCCCCGGGATTTCAGGGAGAGACCCTGCCTCAAAAACAAAGCAGAAAACAAATGAAGAAGACCTTCAAGGTTGACCACAGCCTGCATGTGTGCTCACACAAACGAGTATGTGTGTCTTCATTTAACACACAGGGAGAAAAGAAAATAAACTCTGCAGAAACACCAGAGCGTTCTGGGACTCATCTTCAAAATGTCATATTAGGGGCCCTGTGGATAACATTGTCTTTTCTGAATTTAAACATTTTGGTGGCCTTTTCTTAACTACTTCACCTCATCAAATCACCCAGAGATGTGCTTCTGCAGAAATTTTCATCACACTAAAGATAAATGATGCAAAGCCACATGTCATATCTATATTGAGGGAACATCAACTGATTTTTCTCCCTGAACTACAACTGATCAGCGTTTGTGGCCCAGCAAGGGAAGCAACGGTTGTTGCTGTGTTCATTTTAAGGCTTCTTTGCAAACTGGCTCATTTTGAATTTGATGTTATGCAAATGTAAAATTAAGTAATTCCCAACTGAGGCAGACCATAGCCTCTGCACATGCTTGAAGGCTTTTACTGCTCTCAAACAGCAGTGGTCCCTGTCATTCTCACCATCTTACACCCAAGAACAGCAAGCCCGAGCAGGGGACATCAGGGAACACATTCTAACACACAGCACAGCTAAGACTCCAGTGCCAGCACCTGCCCTTCCATTTTTAAGATGTATTTTTGTTTGTAATTTTATATATATGTGGTGTGGGGTGAAGGTTGTGCATGCGTATAGGTGACCACTGAGGACAGAGATACTGGATTCACCTGGAGCTAGGGTTACAGGTGGATACCAACAAGGATGCTGAGAACTCTGCAAGAACAACGGGTGCTCTTAACCACCAGGCCATCTCCCCAGCCCACCTCTTCTCTTCTTAACACCTTCTAAATCTCAATACTCAAGATTAGAGAATTGACTTAAAACACACACACACACACACACACACAAGCAGCTTCAAAACTGGCCTTCAGAAGCAACACAGTGCTCAGGGCCAGATCCTCTCCCGTAGCCCCATCAGGAACGCCCACTTTTCATCTCTGCATATCAGGGTTCACAGCAGAGTTCAACTTTAAGCGTGACTAGAACGGTACACAGGAGGAAACCATTCAAAAAATAATTCAGAGAAAATCTTTTCAAAGTAGGACATACACCAAGACCTTAACTTTGTTCATTTGTTTGATTTTTGAAAAGACACATATCACATTCATGTGGCTCTTTTTTTCAGGGTTTTGTGTGTACGTGTGTTTATAGGTGTTTTGCCTTCATATACGTACGTGTACCATGTTTGCACATATGCCTGCTGCCCAGGTCAGAAGAAGGGGTCGAATCCCCTAGGACTGGAGTTACAGAGATTGTGAGCAGGGGTAGGTGCTGGGAATGACACTCAGATCCTCTGCAAGTGTAACAAGTGTTCCCAACCACTGAGCCACCTGCCTAGCCCACATGTGACATTTAATACAACACACGTCAGCAGGGCTAGGCAGGTGGCACAGCAGGTCAAACACTTGCCACACAAATATAGGAACCAGAGATCAGATCCCTGGCGCTCTTTAAATACCAGGTGGGTACGTGAACCTGCCTGTAGTTCTAGCAGGTAGGAGGCAAATTCAGGGGTTCCCCAGAACAACAAGCTGGTGAGCCGGACTAACTGAGTCAAATGGATAGGCTCTGGATTCAAGTAAGAGACCCTCCCTCAATAGATATGGTTAACAGCAACTGATGAAAACACCCAACAACAACCTACAGCCTTTACATGCATGTAACACACACCCATACATATGCAAACACATCTAAAAATATGCAAGCACATGGCAGATTAGCTCACACATACGTGAAAAATAGCCACATTGGAACCTAGCAGTATTTATATTTAGATTGTGGAAACACAAGGGTATTTTTTCCCCTTTTATTTTTTCTGGATATTTTTAATTTTCTACAATGAATATCTTTAATTTTAAAAATGGGAAGCACATAAAAATGCTCAAAACCATTAGTCACCTGGGAAATGCAAATTAGAAACACAATGAGACGGCATTTCATGCCCACTAATGGCCATAATAAAAGAAGACAGGCAATAATGAACGTTGGCGAGGATGGGAAAACCAGAGTCCCTTGAGAAGTGCCGTGAGGCTGGTGAACAACTTGGAAGTTCCTTCACAGAGTAAAACAGGAATTTGCCAACCGCATGATCTAGCCATTCCACTTTTAAGTGTGGGAAGAAAAAATAAAATATGCACGCGCCCAGACTTGTACATGAATGCTCTTAGTAGATCATTCACAATATAAATGTCCATCAACTTGCATGGTAAGGACAAAGTGGAAGATTGTACCTTGGGTTTGTAATGCCATAATAAAGTGTGAGCATAAATATCTCCAGGGGCAGCTTCCTTGCTGTCCCCACCCCCTATCTGCAGGGATGTTACGGGCAGCAAAATGAAGCCTAGGTGGTTGGTCCCGTTGACCTCACATCCCACATGGGCAATGCACATAGGCTGTTGGTGACATTTCTCAGTCAGTGTGCGACTGGAAACTGAAGCCTGCTTGCTTTAACCCTACAATGAAAGCCCTCTAGGAACCTATTTGAATAAGGATCCAGATTCAAGCAAGGTCTTGACTCACTGGTCCCTCCTCCTCTCCCTTGCTGAGTTCCATGTGTGTGTGTGTGTGTCTGTGTGTGTGTGTGTGTGTCTGTGTGTATGTGCTTGTGTGTGTCTGTGTGTGTGTGTGGCCTCAGATGTCTGTGCATGCACTACTACCTGTAAGCCGTAAAATCTACCTCTCATCTCTCCCATCATTGATTGAGTGCTCTAGGTTCTCAAAGTTTAAATTAAAATGCAAAGGGAATACGGGTGCCCCTCCAGCTAATAGCCAGTCTCGCTACACTTGTTCAGCTGAAGCTCTCAAAAGAGTAATTTACAATCACCCTCTATTTCCCTCTTTCTGTTGCCATTTCAAACCCTTAACCCACCCCCTCTCCTTGCTTCGTACTGGGTCAGACCTCCAGACTGCCGAAGCCGAGGGACTCGGGAAGATGTTCCTTACTATGTGTTCCTGGGCCCTGGGCCTTCTTCTAAATCATGTAACCACCCTGACCGAGGACACCCTCATGGGCATTCTGTTAACGTTATTTATCTCAGTATCCTGAGCATCCAGCATAATTCTCTGAACCTGGTAGGTACTTGGTTCATTTTCTTGCTTTTGTGAAGCTGAGAAAGTAGACAGAGAGGTAAATGTATGTGACCAGGGCCTATAAGGTTGTGTTCCAAAAACAATAGCTCAAAAGGCATGTTTATGTTGCTGTCTCTTTTCTATGAGCATTTGCATCACAAGTGATAGTTCAAAGGGGTTTGCTCAGACAAAGGAAGAGAAGGAGGAGGAGGAGGAGGAGGGAAAGGAGGAGGAAGAGGAGGAGGAAGAGGAGGAGGAACAAAGCATCCCTTGGACCTACTCACTCTCGGTACTCATGGGGTCTGAAAAGCTACCACCAACTCACAACACAAGATAGACAGTAACATCATAGGAATTCTCCACCTAGAGATTCAGGACAGCACATGCTCACGCTATGTGCATACCTGGTCACACATACCATTGTGTGGGACTCATGCAGGCAGCAGCAGACTAGACAGCAGCATATATTGTGATTTTAAGAACGTCAGTAATGTTTCAGTGACTGAGTAAGTCTCTTTCAACTGCCAGCAAAGGCCTGATCATCAGGCTTGAAGCACTAGACCAGCTTAAGGGTTTTGTTTTGTTTTGTTTTGTTTTGTTTTGTTTTGTTTTGTTTGGGAAACACATTTATCAGGAAGCAGCAAGACTTTCAGCTGGGACACAGCTTCTGTCCCGCTTCCCTCAAAGAAGGAGTTGGTAGAGGAGAACTGTGAAATGTCTTTACAGAGCAGGAAGAGGAGCCCCCGAAGTGTGACAAGGCAGGAGGACACTGACGGCAGCACTGCAAATAACCACTTGACAGGTGTGCCTGGAGTCAGCCTAACAAGGTGTTCTGCTTGTGGAGGCTTGGTTCCACCTTAAATTGCTGGAAAGGAAGGGAGAGGGAGAGGGAGAGGGAGAGGGAGAGGGAGAGGGAGAGGGAGAGGGAGAGGGAGAGGGAGAGGGAGAGGGAGAGGGAGAGGGAGAGGGAGAGGGAGAGGGAGAGGGAGAGGGAGAGGGAGGCAGATGACATGTAGGTAGGTAGATAGATACATAACTTGTGACCATGCTTCCTGTTAGCCATGCTAACTTACGGATAGAAGCAGTAGAATAATCTTGTGTGTGAATATTTGGTCTTTGATCCAAGTTGCTGGCAATGTTCCTAAATGTTGAAACTTTCTGGGACCGTTTGTCCTAGTGGTCTGACATTTTGATGGGCTCCTGGTAGCATTAGAATGAAGCTATGGTCAGGAGAGCCATGAGGTTTGAAGGCTGCATCTCACTGCCCCACCCCTTTCTTCTCCCCCACCCCCCTTTTTTTTTTTTACTTATTCAACAGTATTTTTGTTTGCTTGTTTTTTATATTTTTAATTAAAATATAATTATATCATGTTGACTCTTCCCTTTCCTCTCTTCAACCTCTCCCATGTCCCAACACTCTCAAATTGATACCCTTTTTCTTTGATTATTATTGGTGTGTGTGTGTGTGTGTGTGTGTGTGTGTGTGTGTGTGTGTGTGTGTATGGACAAAAACACAAATACAACCTTCTAAGTCTATTTCCACTGTTTGTGTGTATAGAGTGTCAGGGCTGACCACTCTAGTGCATAAGCAGTCAGAAAGCTCATCCATGGGAAAGGCTATCTCTCCCCCTCTCTGCAGTCAGGAGTAGAGAAGGGTTTAAGGCTAGATTGATCCCAATGGCCAATTAATAATCAGTCAATTAATAGTGATTCTGCTCATTTTGCCCATGTTACGAAACTTCTGTCAGAAACCAAGTGTCTTAGTCAGGGTTTCTATTCCTGCACAAACATCATGACCAAGAAGCAAGTTGGGGGAGGAAAGGGTTTATTCAGCTTACATTTCCACATTGCTGTTCATCACTGAAAGAAGTCAGGACTGGGACTCAAGCAGGTCAGGAAGCAGGAGCTGATGCAGAGGCTATGGAGGGATGTTCTTTACTCAGTTGCTTCCCCTGGCTTGCTCAGCCTGCTCTCTTACAGAACCAAGACTACCAGCCCAGAGATGGCACCACCCACAAGAGAACCTCCCACCTTGATCACTAATTGAGAAAATGCCTTGCAGCTGGATCTTGTGGAGGCATTTCCCCAACTGAAGCTCCTTTCTCTGTGATAACTCCAGCCTGTGTCAAGTTGACACAAAACTAGCCAGTACAATTGACCCCTTGTCAACTTGACATACAAACATATCACTATTAAGCCTCAGCCCTTAATTTCTTATTCATCCACAAGATCTAAACAACTTTAAAAGTCCCACAGTCTTTACATATTAAAAGTTCAATCCTTTTAAAATACCCAATATTTTTTAAAATCCAAAGTCTTTTTACAATTAAAAGTCTCTTAACTGTGGGATCCACTAAAATAGTTTCTTCCTTCAAGAGGGAAAAATATCAGGGCACAGTCACAATCAAAAGCAAAAGTTAAACTCCAACTGTCCAATGTCTGGGATCCAACTCACGATCTTCTGGGCTCCTCCAAGGGCTTGGGTCACTTCTCCAGCCCTGTCCTTTGTAGCACACAGCTTTTCCTCTAGGCTCCAGATGCCTGTACTCCACTGTTGCTGCTGTTCTTGGTGGTCATTCATGGTCCTGGCATCTCCAAAACACTGCATGACCCCTTCAGTTCTGGGCCATCAATTGCAACTGAGGCTGCACCTTCACCAATGGCCTTCCATGGCCTCTCACAGTGCTGAGCCTCAGCTGCTCTGCATGACCCCTTCATGCCTTCAAAACCAGTACCACCTGGGTGACTCTTACACATTTCTAAGTCCAGCCACAGCACAAGGAATAACCTTGGCTATCTCTGGAACACAGCCTCTTTGTGCTTTCAGAAAAAAATATCCCAGAAGATGTCACCTCCGTGATGCTGGTTTCTTCTTAATCACAGCTAATATCTTAGTTCCAGCTAAACAGCATCAATAGTCCCAGTAATGCAAAGTTTTCGCTTTAGTAGTTCTGGTATTTTGTTTATCACAGCTGATTCTTCAGCCCCAGCTAACCAGAACCACAGAATCTTCACAATCAAAATAGCAATGACCCTGATAAGAGTCTTTAATCTTCCCTCTGAAATTTCACAAGCCAGGCCTCCCTTTTCTGCACTGTTCCCAACATTATCTTCCAAGCTCCTATACAACATCCCACAGAGCTCTTAACACTGAATGGATCTTCTAGCCCAAAGTTCCAAAGTCCTTCCACAGTCCTCCCCAAAACATGGTCAGGTTGTCACAGGAATACCCCACTATGCTGGTACCAATTTGTCTTAGTCAAGGTTTCCATTCCTGGACAAAACATCATGACCAAGAAGCAAGTTGGGGAGGAAAGGGTTTATTCAGCTTACACTTCCACATTGATGTTGATCACCAAAGGAAGTCAGGACTGGAACTCAAGCAAGGCAGTAACATCCTTCCATGGCCTCTGCATCAGCTCCTACTTCCTGACCTGCTTGAGTCCCAGTCCTGACTTCCTTTGGTGATGAACAGCAATGTGGAAGTGTAAGCTGAATAAACCCTTTCCTCCCCAACTTGCTTCTTGGTCATGATGTTTTGTCCAGGAATAGAAACCCTGACTAAGACACTCAGAAAGACTGGATCAGAAAAACTCCAAGTAGCTGAAGATGGGGGGCGGGGTCCAACAACCCTCCTACCTGCCTAGCCTCACCCCCCTCTTCCATCCTGCTTGTGTCCTCTCCTATCTTTTGCAGTTAATGTGTAAAGTGTCTCCTGTGTCTGTGAGCCACAAGAAAGTTACTTGAGCCTCAAGAAAGGGTCATAGGAGCTACACAACTTATACCCAAATCAGAATACGGGGCTAGAACACGTATCTTATACATTATTTCATTTAAACTAAATTTCATATTTCCTATATGATATACAGTAGGCAAAAAAAAAAAAAATAGTCTCCTGGCCCCAGGTGAAGACACTATTAATGCACTATCTTCTGCATCTTCCTGTTTGACTATTATTTCTTTGTGTCTTCCTCCAGCTTATAAATCTAATGCATATTCATCATAGAAAATTTATCAAAATCAGAAGTATAAAGCAGAAAGCAAAAAAGAAAAGTCAGAAATCCTAGTTTCAACCAATCATTACATTGTCTCCACTTCCAGTTTGGTTTGTTCTCTGTGTTTTTCATTTACTGATAGGTAGTTTGCTTACATTTCTTAATGATTACATAATCTTTCATCACACCAATGTGCCATAACTTATTTAACCACGATCCTCACAGTATGGGTTAAGGAGTTTTCCAGATTTATACCACAGTTAGTCAAGTTGCAAGGGAACACCTCGTGTTAAGCCGACAGCTTTCTGCATTCCAAATTCCCTTCCTAGAATAAATTGTTATAAACAGAACTGCTGTGTCAAGCAATGTGATTATTTTTAAAGCTCTTGATACATTTGTCCAAACTGCTTCTTGGAAAAAATTTTTTTTTACCAAAAGAAGCCACATTATTTATGAAAGCAGACAAAACACCCATGCCTGGTGACAACAGTTTAGAAGTAAGAGGGACAGTAGTGTTTCCAAAGTTGGTCATTTTCAATATGATACTTTTGTTTCTGATTACTTCTGGTCCAACAACCTAATGTTTCCAACAGATCCTAAGTGGGAGATAACTGAAGTTTTAAAAGTTATGAGTCATCTCACACCTTCTGTCTTAGGGTTTTAACGTTGTGAAGAGACACCCTGACCGAGGCAACTTTTATAAAGAAAACATTTAATTGGGGGTGGTTACAGTTTTGGAGGTTCAGTCCGTTATCATCAAGGTGGGAAACAGGGCAGTGACCAGGCAGACATGGTGCTAGAAGAGCTGAGAGTTCTACATCTTAATCCAAAGGAAGCCAGGAGGAGACTCTGGCTCCACATTGGGCAGAGCTTGAGCATAGAAAACCTGAAAACCCACCCCCACACTTCCTCCAACAAGGCCACGCCTCCTCATAGGGTTCTCCCTGAGGGCCAAGCATTCAAGCACAGGAGTCAATGGGCACCAAACCTACTCAAGCCACCACACCTTCCAAGTGATAAAAAGTCTGTATGCACTCTATGTGTCCAGATCGCTCCATAAATTACCATCAAGGCTTACTGCTCACATGCTGCTGCTGGAAGAGGACATTGATACTCAGGGAGATTGCTGCCCGAAGTTACCGACCCAGAAGGCCCCAGCTGAGTTAGCAGCTACATCTCAGTGCTTTGCCTCTGCACCCCAGCCACCCCTTCTTTGCCATACTCTATTTAATATGTAATGGAGATACCCTTTGTTTCTAAATACACTCTGGTATCTGCTGAGTCCTTCCTGCCTCTTGAAATCCAAGTGAGATCACCTAGCCGTTTGTATTCATCATCCAGGGAAGACATAAGAATGTCCAGGAAAGAATGGCACAGGCTGGGTGGCTTAACCAGCAGAACACACTCCTCACCGTTACAGAGATCGAAAGCCCGACATCAAGGTACCACCAGCGGAATCGGTTTCTCCTGTGGTCTCTCTTGTGGCCTGAGGATATCTTCTTCCTTAGTGTGTCCATACAACCCCAATATGGCTTCCTTTCCCCATCAGGAGGCTAATCCTATGGAGTAGATTCCCACTCTTTCAATCTTATTGAATATGAATTATCTCTTTAAGGTCCTATCTCCAATACAGTCACAGTCTAAAGTTGAGAGATCCGGACTGTAACACTTGACTGCTAAAGAAACAATTCAGTCTAGAAAAATCCCTCATCTTTCCTCAGTGTGAGGCAGGGCCTTGGGGAAGGGGAAGTGATTGGAGAAACAGTTCTGTTTTCACTACACGTGAAAACACTGTGTTCAGTGTGGGCCCTTTCCAGCACTTACTCGCTTTGTTCCTCTTCTATCAGTATAGAAATAAGAACCAACCATGTGTCTCCCAGGGTGGAATTATTCTCAGAAGCCGCAAGAGTGAATGCTACTGGATGCTACTAAGAGATCTGAGGTCAGAAAGCACGGAAGAGGAGTCTGGGTGAACAATTTAAGGCATTCTTTTTCTCAGAAGAGCAGTCTGAGCGCATTTGACTCTGACTATCTATTCTCAACCACTTAGAGCCCCGAGGGCAGACCAAATGGTACATCATAGCTCATATTTTCAACACCATAAAAGAATGGGTACCGCTGCCTCCATGCCTACCTCCCCATAGGCAACTAGATGAAACCTGTCTGAATGGCTCTGCTCACCCTTGTACCTCACAGGAAGGACAACTTGGAGCTCAAGTTGTTTTAAACTCACAGGGAGAACTCTGCAGGGCACTTGGAATATGGTTCTGTACTTAAACAAGGTCCAGGTCCATAGGTCCTTCTCCCCTCTCTCCCTTTCCCTGCCTGGGCTCCTTGTCCCTCTCTCTGTGTGTGGTCTCAGGTGTACTGTGCAGCCCCTAAGACCTGTAAGCAATACACTGTGATTCCAGTTTATGTCTTTCACATCACTAAAGTAGTTCCCTCAGTGTTTAAGATCTTAAGTTTAAAAAAAAAAAAAAAAAAAAAAACCACTGGGAAAGCAGTAGAAATGCCTCCCTGGGGATTTTTCACTGACGTGAAACCTGTGGTCCCAAGCCTAGTGCCTCATCATGGACTCTTTTCTTGCGTCCCTTCCTTTGTTCCTCCTGGGTCACATCCTCTAGGAATGCCCCCCGTAGGCATTCAGTTTCCTCAGCTCCCTAAGCACGAACCCTATGCCAGGCTGACATACAATCTCTACACCACTCCCACTGGGGACTTGGTGGCATAGACAGCCTTCAATTTAAGCAGCTCCCTGTCCTTTGAGGCCAGACGTAGTGTCAGTAGGACTTGTGCCTTCATTATTCAAACAGATCCTAACAGTGTTGATATTAGTGAAGGTGGATGTTTAACAGCTTGGGACTGGCATTATGAATTTGCTAAATAAAGAACGAGGTCAGCGTGGCTCGGGTGCTTGAGAAGTGTCAGCAGGGATGAGTGACTGAGGAATATTAAGTACAAGAATCCAAGGGAAAGTTGTGCTCTGGAAGCTCAAGTCCCCAGTGCACATTCAGTGACAGTCAATTATACAGGTCTGATCAGAAACTGCCGCTTTTGACTTGGGAGTTGGGGGCTGACACTGAGGAGAAATAATTGTCCTGAGAGCAAGGCACTGGCAAGAAAGGGACATATTAGGTGACTGTATCCCCTAACTACTTACTGAGGCCCAAAGAAAATGGATTTAAACACATTATCTTTGATGGCTTATAAGAGAAAAAAAAAAGTAACAGAAAACCAAAGTATAGAGTCAAGAAAGAGAAGAAGGAGGAAGTGGAAGAGGAGGAGAGGGTGTGAAAGAACCTTCTGGAGGACACCAACTGTAGATTCCTAGTTTTAGCCCCCATAACGACTTCATGTGTTTACTGATTCCTCCTACCTATGTGCCAAGTGACCTTCTAGAATGGAAACAGCCCCGTGTCACTTACACAAACTGGGATGCATCCAGTCAGTAGCAGAGTACTTAGCAATTAAAGGAGCCAGTTAGGAATGTACAAACTGGGATAGACAAGTTGTGCTTGCCCTGCTGAAGGAAGGAAGCCACTCCCAGAAGACTGAATGGCTCCTTTCAGGAAGACACAACTATGATGGTAAAAAGTAGATCAGATGTTGCCAAAGGTAGGAGTGTGGAGGGTGTGGCCATAAAGGAGTAATTGATAAAACTGTATAGTATCTCCACTGTAGTAGCGATCACACAAATCCACAGTGAGGTGTAGTGGTGCTCACCTATAAACCTAGCTACTCTGGAGGCTGAGGCAAGAGGAGTCTCTTAAGCCTCCAAGTTTGAGGCTAGCCTAGGCAACATAGTGAGATCCTGTCTCAAAACCTGAAACAAACCTATACATATATTAAATATATAAAACTATATACTCTTAATAATATTATGATGAATAATATTAAGATGAATAAAATAAGTTTTATTTAATAAAATATTTTATTTAAAAAAGTTTTATTATTTAATAAAATAAAATACTCATCATAAAAATTCAAATACACACAAACATAAAATATGTGTGATGTGATCCCTCATTATGCTTCATTCAGTTCCTAGGTGACCCCAGAAATGCACCAGAAAAAGGTTGGGGTAGAAGTGTGGGAACCAAATAAGACTTCCTGTTTCTCTTAAGCTAGAAATCTCCTCTCTCATTTGTATTTCATAATTACTTTTAGAAAATATTTCACTTGTAAAAAACACTGAAGCTTGAGCCACTGATGTGATGAAGCCGATGACACTGTATGTACCGTGCAGGTACCCAATTAGTACTCACGGAGAGCTCACTCGCTGCCAGGCACTGTTCAAAACGGTGTGCGTAAGCAGCTCACTACTTATTCCTTCCTGTGATTTCATGAGACTCGAATTATCTCTCTTTAAAACTGAGAAAAAGAAGACTGAGAGAAATCACTTAGCCTGCGTATAATGGCCTAGATCATAGGCGAAACAGATATTTGGTTCAAGGCCTTGACTCTCAGATCTTCTCCTGCTGCGAGGGTAATTGACCCAGAACCCTGATGCTTTACTCTACAATCTACAATGATGTTCCCATAGTTACACATCCTGTAGGTGGTTCCCACTCTGTGACTGCGTGTAGCAGGGCTCCTAAGGCAGGCCTGCTTACAGCTGATGCAGGACTCATGGCTCTGGATTCTCTATTAGCATGGCTCGTTTTAGGCATGGCACCCTTTCTTTTCTCCTTCTGTCTCTTCTTTCCTCTGATCCTTCTTTTCTTTTCTTCCTTCTTTCTTGGGACTTCTCCCTTTCAGGGCAGGGCTTCACCACAGTCTGATGGCTCACTTAGCCCTCTCTGATGTCCTCGTTTTTCTCCCATTGCCATTTCCCTGGTGAGCTCTCGTGGCTCCTGCTTCTAGAAGGGCCCCCATAAACACATCTTACTGAAGAAATGGAGTGCTTCCAAGTATAACACAAGAGAGTGGGATGGTTTGTATATGCCTGGTCCAGGGAGTGGTACTATTAGGAGGTGTGGCCTTGTTGGAGTAGGTGTGTCATTGTGGGCATGGGCTTTATAACCCTCACCCTAGCTGCCTGGAAGCCAGTCTCCTCCTCTCATCCTTCGTCCTTCAGATGAAGATTGTAGAACTCTCAGCTTCTCCTGTGCCATGCTTGGCTGGATGCTGCCATGCTTCTGCCATGATGATAACGGACTGAACCTCTGAACCTTTAAACCAGCCCCAATCGAATGCTGTCCTCATAAGAGTTGCCTTGGTCATGGTGTCTCTTCACAACAGTAAAAACCTAATTAGGACAGAGAGCAATCTGAGTCTTAGAAATGATGAAGATGTTAATAACTAACATAAAAGGTTAGAGGGCCAGGCAGTGGTGGCACACGCCTTTAATCCCAGTACTTGGGAGGCAGAGGCAGGTGGATTTCTGAGTTCAAGGCCAGCCTGGTCTACAGAGTGAGTTCCAGGACAGCCAGGGCTATACAGAGAAACCCTGTCTCGAAAAACAAACAAACAAACAAACGGGTTATAGGCGTTAAGCTCAATAACATGGCCAAATCACCACTGAATAGCCTGGCTTGCAGTACATATGCAGCAGTTACTGAGTACATGAAATGAAATAAAGATTTTGGGACCAGTATAGAGACTAGTAGTTTAAAAAGAACAGAGGAAGGAGCAGTGAGCAGGTTTCCTGCAGGCATCTGAGTGTCCAGAGAACCACATCATTACCAAACCCTTCTTCCCTCCAAACCCAGCCAAATACAGGCAGGACTGGCGGCTGCCTCTTCCCGCCCACACCAGATTTTTACACAAAGAAGAATTTTCCAACCGACATCCCAACTTGCCTCTATAGCTTCTGAAAGTCACTTCGAGGCTAAGGGAAAAAAAAAAACCCTCATCCTAAAAGAATTACTCTCATAAAGTACTGTGAATTGAATGTTGACCTGAAGCTGACCAGAGGAATTTTTCAATACCACTTTTATATATAAAATTTGTAACCTTTCTCTTCTTAAAGAAACTAGGTTGTATTGATTGAGTAGAAACTTCAAGAAACCGTGTTTGGGACTTAATAGGGGTGAGCCTGTGGTAATCGTGACTACCCTGCAGTTCAATTAAGATTCTTAACCAAAAGGAGAAAATAAAATCAAAATCAATATTCCCGATGGCACACAGCATAAGGATGTCACAGCGATTTAGCAGAATTTCCAGGAGCCACAAGCAACTCTGCTTCTGGCCATAGGGCTGTTTCTCCATCAATTGTCAATAGGAAAACAAAGAAGGAAAACATGGGGGAGGAATAAATGGAAGGTGGGTCCAGCAGAGAGACAAGAAATCTATCAAGCAGGAAAAAGACCAGAGCTAAGAACTTAACCAAAAAGGAAAATAAATGTCTTCGTGTAATACCACAACACTAAGTCTTCCCAGGCAACAGTGGGCAAGGATTTGTCTCTAGAATTTGTGGGAGAATTAGAAAATGCCAGATCCAGAAAAACCCAGAACTCTCTGATGAATTGCAAATAAAACTGACACTGGGAACAAGAATTTGGGGGGATAGGTTTGAGACCAGATTTCACTTTGCAGCCCGTACTTAACCATGTGTCCTTGGCTGGTCTCTAATTCATGAGTCACCTGAATGTTAGGATTACAGATGTGTATCACTATGCCTAGCTTAAGACCAAGAATCTGGCCGAATATATTAAAGAAACTGGTCTAATCTGGCCTGTAGTGCATCTGAGGAAAACCCATTAGAAACATCTAAGGAAGGAACCAAGGTCTTACTCAAGCCAAACAACCTCCCTTCCCACAAGCTTCCTTGTGTACTTGTGTGTGTTTTCCTGTAGTTGGCTAAGATCTCTCTCTCTCAATCTCTCTCTCTCAGTCTCTCAATCTCTCTCTCAATCTCTCTCTCTCTCAGTCTCTCTCTCAATCTCTCTCTCTCAATCTCTCTCTCAATCTCTCTCTCAGTCTCTCTCAGTCTCTCTCTCTCTCTCTCTCATTGGATTTTTCAAGACAGGATTTCTCTGAATAGCCCTGGCTGTCCTGGAACTAGCTCTGTAAATCAGGCTGCCCTTGAACTCAGAGATCTGCCTGCTTCTGCCTCCCTAGTGCTAGGACTAAAGGCCTGTACCAGCATGCTCAGCTTAGGAACTCGTTCTCAACTTTAAGTTTCCCAAGGTATGGATGCCCAATAGTTCATCCATTTTTATGTATGTCTACAACGTAATAGGGATTATAGCATTCTGAAAATTCTCTTATTAACACCTAGCTGGCAGAAGTTAAGATACATGGAGAAAAGGAGATATGTTTGGTACTGAGAGACCCTCCTCCATAAGTTGACCCAGAAACTTAGGTGCAGTTCCATTCAGAGTTCCCATGTTTGTCCCTGAATCAACATCTCTACTGTCCCATTGTGCCTGATCTGGTGAAGCTTAACTAAAATGCTAAAGAAGGAGCCCCCCTCACACATGATCTATTCTGGTTACACAGAGCCTTACATAGAGATAGGAGACTCCATGAGTTGATCTTTGGTTGGGCAGAAGAAGTTAACTTTTCAGCGTAACAACTGTCCCACCCATGACCTCCTTCTCCATAGTCCTATCTCTGGAGTGTTTGGGGTATCTGATATTCATCACACAGCTCAGCACTTAGTGGGAGGTGCTCAGGAGCTACATTTGGATGGATACAACAACAGACTAATGAGCCATCACAGGAATACAGTGACTTCAAAGACCGGGTTTCCTCAGGCTACATTTTAGTGGAAGCTAGAACTTCTTTTGACTGCTTTGAAAGACAATTATACTTGTAACTATAAAAAGAAAGGCAGAACAAGAGTACACTTCAGAGATGTCTGAAATCCAGTTTCTCAGAAATCAAGTATCAGACCTCTGTTAACACATTTACCCTCTCCAGACTCCAATCAATTCTTAGAAAATGGAAACAATGGCTTTACATAATTCTTCTTGTATTTGATAGGATGGTTAGCATTATTTGTCAGAATCTAAAATCACCAAGGAAGAAAGTCACAATGAGGGATTGTCTGCCTTGGCCTACTCTATAAGTATGTCTATGAAAGACAGTCTTAAGTTAACTGTTGTGCAAAGACCCAGTCCACTCTGGGTGGCACCATTCCCTAAGCAGAGGTTCCTGGATTGTCTAAGGGTTGAGAAATCAAGCTGAACATAAGCAAGGAACCAAGGTAGAACCAGGTGGGTACTTCTCCCTGCTCCTGACTGTGGATGTAATTTGACTGGAACTCATGTCATCACTTACAAAGATAGACTGTAACTTGGAATTATAAGGCAAATAACTGTTCCTACCATATATTGCATTTTGTTGTGGTATTTTATCACAGCAACATAAATAAAACTAGGATATAATGTTGGTATATATTTAATTTAATTGGGGAAATAATATACTTCAGACCATTTAAATGAATGAAATGCTCTTGGAACGACAAGTCAGTGAGCCTTTCAGGAACAATGTGATCTGGTTTGGCCATCAAACTCTTAATAATGTCTAAACAGACAACAAAAAACAAAAATAGGAATTTAATAATTCAGTTGAAGTAGTTCACACCACATATAACTCCCTCTCTCTAACTCTGGTACCTAAGGTTATGTACCATCTTTCCTGAGCTAAGAGATATCCATTTTGCTAGTGAAAATTTATTTTGCAGGTGTGTCTGTGGAGATGTTTTTAGAAAATATTATTATTTGCATTAAAGAGATGAGTTAAGATGATCGCCCTCACCAACACAGATGATCATCCAATACTTGGAGGACAGAAACAAAGCAGGTAAGTGGAGAAAAGGTGAGACTGCTCTTGGAGCTAAGGCATCCCTCTTTTCCTTCCCTTGAACATTAGCATTTATGGTTCTTGTGCCTTTAGACTTAGTTCAAGGCTTAAATATCTAGACTCCAGCCCTCGAGACTTTATACTCAGTCTGATTTCCTATGACCTTGGTTCTCCTAGCTCTAGGAGTTTGAGATTTGGGCTAGAAGCTATAGCAGTAAATTTTCTATCCTACAGATTGATGGTGGAAGATCACTGGTCTTCTTGGCATTTGGATCCATGTGAACTGATGGCGCATGATAAACGTCCTCCTGTTTATATTATCTATGTATTTAATTGGTTATATTTCTCTGAAGAACATTGACTAATACACCAACCTGCAGAGAAGTCTGCTGTACATACACAAAAGCCCTTCCTAACATCAGGTTTGGATTTGGAGCAGACTGTAGAGAAAACAATTTCAAATCTTCTTCAATAGCACCTAAAAGGCAACATGATTGTCCAAACACTCAACTTCTTCAGTGTAAAAAAAAAATGTGCTCAGAAAATTTAAGTTCCAAGGAATTTGTGTTTGGGGACAATTTGGATTTTGAGTTGTTCATGGAATAGCATTTTGGATCAATTAAGTCTAGATCTTAAAACAGATAGAAATACGCAGTTGAGTTCAAATTACATACAAAATACTGGAAAATATAAATCTTTAATAAGTATTGGTTTACATTTCCATCTTTAAGAGACTATTTATAGACTGTGTCTCTTGAATGGCTAGTTCTCTAACCTCCAGCTATTCGAAATAAATTTAAAAACAAGGGGGGAACTGGACAATTTCCACACCGAAAAGTATTATTTGTTCCACTTGGCTGCACACATCCAACAAATGGAAGCTCACAGTAGTTGCCTATCAATTTCCAGTGCCACTACACTTTCTAAAAGCTTCTTTGAAACCCAGATGGCTCCCTAATACTGAGCTGGTTATCTACCTATCTGGTTCATATAAACAAACAAAAATGCTTTATGAACTAAAAGCAAGGCTCTCCTTGAAAATAGAAACACTCATTTCATTTTAATTTTCTTTTGTTTTTTTACAATTTCATACATCTACACAAAGAATTATGATCCTATTCTGCCCCCCCATTATCATCTCTTATCCCCCATCTGCTGACTCCTTCTTCACAATTAATCCCCCCTCTTACTTTCATGTCTTTTACTGTGACTCATTAAGTTTAGTTGGAGTTGTTTGTATGACCATAAGTAGGGAGTTATTTAATGGAAGTGAACAACTTGCAGTGGCTACACTGGGGGAGGGGGTGAGGTGGGAAATGCTTCCTTCTTCCTTGGCAACAGTTAAATACCAATATGCCTAAAAGATGACTAGAGCTACACAATTCCCTCCCCTATCTATGGTAATAATGATATCATATCTGATCATAACCCCAAAATAACAGAGCCAGGTGTCCACAGACTGGAACCATAAACCAAAATAAGTATTTTTTTTCCTTAAGTTCACTTCTCTCAGCTATTTGTCACAGCACCAGGGAGCTGACTATCACATCTGCCCTTGAATGTCCCTAGTGAGGGGTAGAACCTAGGAAATGAGGGGGGACTTCTAACAACAGCTTTGAGTTCCTAAATGACCGCGAACTGGTAGAGAGCATTGTCTTTCCTATCCTGTGAACTACTGATGTGGCATTGTTCTGAAGGATATCTCTAAGACAACTTATTTCTCTTTACTCTATATTCATCTATTCTACAAATGTTCACTAACTGGACACTTTCTATAAGCAAAAACTGTGCTGGGGCTACAGATACTAGAGCAATCCAAGAAACAGTTATTGAAGACAACAGCTGCCCCCTCCCAGAGTTCAATCCTCAAGAAACAATGTTATAATCAAATCTGAAAAAAATATATGGGCTTGATGAACACTTGTAATTTCAGCTCTGGGAGGTGGAAGGCAGTGGATTCCTGGGGCTCAATGGAAAAAGAGCCTGGTCCACTTGATACGTTCCAGGCCAATGAAAGACCTTGTCTCATAAATCAAGGAAGACAGCACCAGGAACACCACCAGAAGTTGTCTTCTGGCCTCTATGTACATGTAAATATGTAATATACTTGCACGCATGCCTACATACATACCTATACAACTTACATATACACCTGACACACACACCTGACACATACATACACATTCATGCACACATATATAAACATACACGGATGAGTAAATAATTGACTGGAGAGACGTTTTTAGGGTGTAGCTAACTATAAGTTGCATGTGGACTTCCTCGCAGTGTACTTTGTTTGGGTCCGCCATGCTCCTCAGTAGTCCTAATAAAACTCATTGCTTCACCAAGCTGATCTTGGATCGAATCCTTTCTTTGGTCTGTCTGTGTCCTATCTTGGGTAAACAGGTTTTTCCTTATACCTCCGCAGAGAAAAAAAGACCCAATTCAAAGAGGAAATGAGAAGGAGATTAAGAGGACACCGAAGTGTCTCTGGGATGACAAAAATACACGTGGTGCTAGATAATGCCTGGGATCCCACACTGGGGACATAATCCTTTCCCCTTCAGAAGGGAAAAGGTTACTGAATTCAGAGAAGGTTTCTCCTACTCATGTCCCAGGTAAGCTGGATTTAAATAGAAAAGGAGTAACAAATATGATTGGCCCTTTTGAGCTGCATCATCACTCCCTGTTGCTGGCATTTATGTGCTTATCATCATTCCTGGCATCCAGTGCACACTTCTCCCTCCTTTTGTGCCTTTGGTCATTTCCATGAGATTTCTCAGTAGATCCAGGTGCTGAAATCACTACCCTGCTTTTAAGTCCCCTTTGCCTTTTTTCTTCTTCCTTTCTTCTCCCCTGCCACTCAGAACAGCAATCTATTGCCAAAGCTCTCATTAAGGGACAGGTGCCACAGCACTCATCAAGGGACAGGTTACTATTTCCTTTTCAGTCTGCTGCTCATAATTCAAGACTACGGAAGTAAACACATGTGAAGCAACACCATTCCAGAACATGCTCTGCTTAAGAAGTGGGCCTCTGCTGGGCTGCAAATTGCACGCCACTCCTTCCAGAACAGCAGATGTCCCTGAGCCACAAGGACTCACTGTTGGTAGTATCTAACATCTGAAAATAAATCCAGCATTAGACAGCTGACCACATATGCGCCTCTGAAACTATGACAACGGGAAGTCCTGCTACCTCTGAGCCCCAATTAAAAGTGGTCTGTTTGGCTGTAATTGGGTGCTTGGTCTCCAAAACTAATACATCAAAGCAACCACATAAGCCTCAAATGTCACCATCAGACAAATTGACATTTCCCACACAGGCAACTAATGAATGGTCAAGAGCAAAAAGCACGTGCAATTGAGGTCACAGAGAATAACCGGGTAATGCCACTTTTGGACACTTCTCTCTGTGTCCCATCTACATAAGATTTGAGAACTGATTGAATGCTGGAGTTGGAGGAGGAAAAATGCTAGCCAGAGGAAGCTAAGTACCCAAGAGGATAGGGGGACTCAGGGCTGGAGATGTGGCTCAGTTGTTGAATGTTTGTCTGGCATGCAGATGCCTTAGGATCAATCCCCAATTTCCCCTCTTGCCAAAAAAATGATTTAAAAAATGGAAATTTATTAAAATTTTAAAAATAAAACTAGAAGAACTTTTAGCTGAAATAAGAAGGAAATAATAGGAGTTTCATAGAAATAAATGTACAAGGTCAGAAATAAATTCATTCAGGTCTCCTTGGCCAGGGTGACTGGGTACTGGGCATTTAACAGGTCATATAACATTTGAGTTTTATGTCTGGTTAAAAGGTAGTAATTAATTAACAATATTAATATTATAGTTTTAGATTTGTTCTGTCTTTGGGTTTTTGGTTTGGTTTGGTTTGGTTTGGTTTTTCAGGACAGAGTTTCTCTGTAAAGTATGTACTAGAATGATGTCTTGTTGTTTTTCTCGGGTTTTGTCCATCTGTTTGTTTAATGTATATCAGTGCTCACTCTATCTATATGTATACCTGCATGCCAGAGAGGGCATCAGATCATATTATAGACAGTTGTGAGCCATCTATGGTTGATAAGAATTGAACTCAGGACCTATGGAAGAGCAGCCAGTGCTCTTAACCACTGAACCATCTCTCCAGCTCCCTGCCTTTAGTCTTTAAAGAGCATAAATAAGAGCAAATCATCTTTTGGTTTCTTTGCTGAGTATGAAGTGACCCATAAACAAGTGGTTGAAACATGTAACTGACAGGATCCTGAGGTTCTTTTCTTGGTGTGAAAAATCCTTAGGTAATGGTAATCATTCTGCCCTTTGATAATGTTTGCTAATATATTGCATAATATTTAATAGTGGAATGGGGGATTTCCCAGAGAATTGAGATGCATCCACACAGATTTCTTTCTTTATTATATCACAGGAAAGTATCTACAAGTAAGAGAAAGCCCAATTCCTAACAGTCTAATCTAATTAGAAAAAAAGTGGTTGAAAAAAGGAAAAAATAATTAAAAAATAAAAAAGAGGTGGTTGGTGACAGTTCATCATACTACACATGTAGAAGCCAAAGCTTGGGCTAATGGTCATATGGTATTCAAATTCTAGGTGAAAAGAATGAATGGTAAAATGGTACATTCACTGGCTCTCATCTGCTGAAGGGAACTATGATGGTTAGTGGGTAATTGTCAACCGATACAACCAACAATCACCTGAGAGGTGGGCCTCTGCAATGTCTGTGGGGAGTTATCTTAATTACATTAGTTGATGGATAGGCACTGCTCACTGTGGGTGGCACCACTCCCTTGGCTTGGAATCCCAGACTGAATAAAATAGATAATGCAAGCTGAGCCCTGGCACACACTATTACTCCTCCCTCTCTCTCTCTCTCTCTCTCTCTCTCCCTCTCTCTCTCTCTCTCTCTCCCTCTCTCTCTCTGCTTTTGACTGCAGATGTAATATGATCAGATCTTTCAAGTTCTTGCTGCTGTGTCTTCTCTTCCATGATGGACTACAACTTAGAAAGGTGAGTCAAATGAACCTTTCTCCCTTAAGTTGCTTTTGTCACAGTATTTTATCACAGGATCAGGAAAAGAAACTAAGGCAGGAACCTTCTCAGTACTACAGAGCAAAGTTTACTTTTATCTTACTAGCCAGACTTTATACCATGTGGTCAGATTATCTATGAAGAACTTTTGGAACATTTAGTGGCTACATCACAATCACTTAGCTGATGTTCTGTTGATAATAAAGAAGAGAAGCTGTCTTCATCCCCTCTCCATCCAACCCACACAGGTCTGGTATTTTTGTATTAACCAATAGGCAGACTTCCATCTAGACTTTCAAGAAACAATTCATGCATGATCTATCATTAGAACAAAGAAACTCAAGTCAAAAGGCCTGAGACCCAACTGTGGCTCAGCCACTTGCTCTGTGACCTCCCGTAGGTAAGTCTTCTTTCTACTTTTGCTTCTAATAAGTAAAATGAAAGAACTTACAGCAATTGTTGGAGAGCTCTATTTTAGAATCTAGTAGATATCTAAGCCATGCTATGCTGTGCTTCTGGGCCTGGGCTCCAACCTGTGTTCCTGGTAGACAGGGAAGATTGCTGGAGTGATCACTTTAGGAATCTTGTTAACTTGTCAAATAAATAAATAAATAAATAAATATTCCTTCTCTCCCATGTAAAGAAAGTGTTGGAAGGGAAGGCAATAGTAGTTCTGAGTTAATGTGAATGTTCCAATTCATTAAGGTCCCTGAGCTATTTGTGATCAGTATACCACACGGGGTGGGGGAGGGTTAAAAGACTCAGGATGAGGAGGTCTCACTCAGATAACATTGTGAGAGCCGCTAAACCCACTGGGAAAAGGTTTGTACTGTCACAGGTACAATAGGGACAAGTTATGCTTTACAACTGGGACTAGTTACACTAGTAACATTATTGTGACAAACCCTGTGGAATGAAGAATTTCACCCTCTACCTCTCCACCAACCCATCCTCCCCGGTCTCAAATTTACTGGCGAATAGAGACTTTTAGTAGCTGCCTCCAGTTGGTTATTAAGTTGGGCTTTGAAATGCATCTATGACTCTATATCACCCGTTAAATTCTTCTGATATATTAATAGAGATGCTTGGAATCTGTCACAAGAGACTGCTGCAGATAGATGAATAAAATGTGCCCCTTCCCCATGTCAATCCCATAGGATAGGAATGGATCTACTGGGGAATCAGAGATCACTGAAGTTTCTGGAAAGAAAAGAGAGAGATGTCAGAGACCTTCAGGGCCACATCAGAGAAGAAGAAACAAGAAAACATCAGGATCCAAAAAGGTTCAGAAGAGCAAAGAGGAAGCAGAGTTCACATATTTCACACACACACACACACACACACACACGCACGCACGCACGCACGCACGCACGCACGCACACACACACACACACACACACACACGCACACACACACACACGCACACACACACACACACGCACACACACACACACACACACAAAGCCATAAAATGTTCAGAAGAATACTTGAGAAAATAAGAACTGTACAAAAACCAGAGAGGTTTTTGTGTGTATATATGTATTTGATAGATCATATTTCAATGCCATAATTTAATGGTAAAGCCTTGAAGATGCTAGTTTCCAGTCTGATACTTATTAATGTTACCGTGTCAAATAAATTCAGCTATAAGATATTTACCAAAGAGTTAATTTATCTAGTTATTTCTGAAAATATTTATATTTATAATAAGGAATCCATATCCTCTGCATATTAACTACTTTATGCATAAACAATAATTTGTAAGCCGTTTGATGAGCACTTCGAATGATAATAGTGATCCTGCTTCCAGTTGCTGTAAAAACTTGAGAGTTCCTTGTTATGCATTTGGTTTTCTTTGAGACAGGGTCTCACCATGTAACAATGGCTAACCTGGAATTTGCTACACAGAGCAGGCTGGCCAAGATTTACAGGCTTGGAATTGTTTAAAATTAAATCACAGATAAAGGGCATAATCCTTGAATAGGTAAAGAGCATAATCAATAAGAAAAAAACAAAAAAACAAAACAGGAGTCTAACACAGCAAGCCAAAAATGGTCTCTCCCGACTGAAGGACTTATTAGACAATGCAAATAAGTAGCAAACATGAAAACTCTCAAATACAAACATCCCAGAAATTCTAGCAACACAGAGAAACAGACACAGATTGCTTTCCTTCCCTGGACCCAACTCTGGCTTCAGAAAATCAATTTGGATACACTGACACTTTTTAGAAAACGTTTATTCACATCACCCTGCCCCAAATCACACATACAAATGTACAGTATGTCTCAGTTGGTAAGTACTTGCTGTGTAAGCGTGAGAACCTGAGTTCTGATTCCCAGCACCCACACCAAACGCTGAGTGTTACATCCCTGTAGATCATAGGCCATCTAGTCTTGCTGAATTGGTGAGCTCCAGATCAGTGAGAGACTCTGTATCAGGAATAAGAGAGGACAAAAGAGGAAGACGCCCAACACTGATCTCTAGTCTACATACACAAACATGTGTGTGCATGTGTATACACACAGACATGTACACAGTACCAACATAGATATGCATACAACACACACACACATACAATACATACACAAGAAAATTGTGGTGGGGCATTAAGTACTTATTTGGTCAAGTTTTTAAGAAGGTCAGAAATGCTTGCCAAGTTGCCTACAAATACTTAAACTCCTCTCTTTAGAGAGCTGTTTGCTTGGCTCAGAGACTTCCCAAGACAAAGCAAATCAATGTGTAAGAAATAACCCTGGAAATCTGTAATTGGTTGTAACCTCGTGTGTTTGTTTGTGTGGGGGGGTGTGGGGGTGTGGAGGGATGGATAGAAAAATAGATAGATAGATAGATAGATAGATAGATAGATAGATAGATAGATAGATAGATAGATAGATAGATGGATGGATGGATGGATGGATGGATGGATGGATAGATGGATAGATAGATAGACAGGTAGATAGATTATATAGATATATAGATATAGGTATAGATATATAGAGAGAGATATATAAATCATAATAGTCATTTCCTAGCCTACTAAGGTTTTCCACTTACAAGATACTGTGACAGGATCTGTTTAATCTTATCAATAACTCTTAATAAGGAATGTGAATCAGATTTTATAGGTGCATCGACCATTAGTCAAGTTCAGGTTTTTAAAAATCTAAAATTTAAACTTTGTTCCAGCATCCCAGGCTGTATGTAGGATAGTCTGGAAAGTCCTTTCTAAAGGCAGTGTTCTGGCAGGGGGAGGGGAGGAAGAGAATGGGGGCATCGAGGCAAGAGAGTGTTGCAATAAAATGAAAGAGCAAATAAATAAAACCAAAGCCACACTGCTACAGGAGTCAAGTAAACTAAAGACAGCTTAAAGTTAGGAATTACATTTAGCTTGTTTTTTAATTCTAATGTATTTAATTTAGAAGGTAGGAAATATTGAGATAACTCTACACACTTAGCACAGCCAAGATCCACTACATCAACACCAAGAAGTGCTGGCAAGGATATGAAATGATGGGAACTCTCACTTCCTGCTGCTGGGAATGGCAAAGTCAGAGCCACTTTGGAAAACAGTTTGCAGATTTTTATGGGAAAAATTGCATATTCTTACAGATGAGCTAGCAATTGTGCTTCTAGCTCTTCATCGAAATGAACTGAAAACACACACACACACACACACACACACACACACACAATCTGTACTTGCATATTTGTAACAGCTAATGAGATTGCCAGACTTCAAAAGCAACCAAAATGCCCTTCAATCAATGTGGTAGTTTGAATATACTTGGCCAAGGGACTGGCACTACTAGGAATTGCAGCCATGGTGGAGTAGGTGTGTCACTGTGGGGGGTGGGCAATGAGACCCTCCTCCTAATCACAGGGCAACCAGTCTTCTCCTATTGGCCTTCATGCCTCTCAGCTTCTCCTGCACCAGGCCTGCCTGGACACTGCTGCTCTCACACCTTGATTATAACAGACTGAGCTTTTGAATCTGTAAGCCACCCCCAATTAAATGCTGTCCTTACAAGAGTTGCCTTGGTCATGGTACCTGCTCACAGCAGCAAATCCTAACTAAGACATTAAGTCAGTGAGCAGATGTTGTGGTAAGTACAGTCAGTGCTGTGTTATTAAGTCCTAGAAGGAAATGAGTCCGCAAGCCATGGGAAATGTGGAGGAGCCACCAGTATGTATTGTTAAATGAAAGAAGGCAAGCTGAAAGCAGAGGTGCTGTGTAAGCCTAACCATTTTTTTTTGACAAAGGAAAAACTGTAATGATAATACATCATATATGTATATGATTATACATATATATGTATACTTATATATACATACACACACACACACACACACACACACACACACACACACACACACACAAAACATGGTTACCAGGAGGAAGAATGAGCAAAGCACATGGGGTTTTTAGACCAAGGAAACTATCCTGTCTGACACTACAATGGTGGACACACATCATTGTATATTTGTTAAAGCTCATAGAATATGTTAAAGCAAAATGACCCAGTCTTAGGGTTTCTATTGCTGTGATGAAACACCATGACCAAGGAAGCTAGGGAGGAAAGGGTTTATTTCAGCTTACACTTCCAGATGACAGTCCATTCCTAAGGAAAGTCATGGCAGAAACTCAAATAGGGCAGGACCCTGGAGGCAGGACAGGATGCAGAAGCCATAGAAGAGTGCTTACTGCTTACTGGCTTGCTCCTCATGACTTGTTCATCCTGTTTTCTTATAGACCCTATGAGCACCGCCAGCCCAGGGATGGCGCCAGCCACAATGGGCTGGGCCTTGCCCTATCAATCACCAATTAAGAAAATGTTCTAAAAGCCTTCCTACAGCTGGAACTTAAGGAGGCCTTTTCTTTTCTTTCTTTTCTTTTCTTTTTAAATTAGATATTTTCTTTATTTACATTTCAAATATTTATCCCCTCTCCTCATTTCCCCTCTGAAAACCCCCTATCCCATCCCCCTTCCCCCTGATCACTAACCTACCCACTCCCACTTCCCCTACACTGGGGCATCGAGCCTTCACAAGGCTAAGGGCCTCTCCTCTCTTTGATGTCCCACAAGTCCATCCTCTGCTACATATGTAGCTGAAGCCTTGAGTCCCTCCTGTGTTCTCTTTGGTTGGTGCTTTAGTCCCTGGGAGCTCTTGGGATACTGGTGAGTTCATATTGTTGTTCCTCCTATGGGGCTGCAAACCCCTTCAGATTCATCAGTCCTTTCTCTAGCTCCTTCATTGGGGACCCTGTGCTCAGTCCAATGGATAACTGTGAGCCTCCACTTCTGTATTTGTCAGGCACTGGCAGAGCCTCTCAGGAGACAGCTATATTAGGCTCCTGTCAGCAAGCACTTGTTGGCATCCACCATAGTCTCTGGGTTTGGTTCCTATATGTGGGATGAATCCTCAGGTGGGAGAGTCACTGGATGACCTTACCTTCAGTTTCTGTTCCAAACTTTTTCTCTGTATCTCCTCCCATGGGTATTTTGATCCCCCTTCTAAGAAGGACCAAAGTTGGAAAGAACCCAGATGTCCTTCAACAGAGGAATGGATACAGAAAATGTGATACATTTACACAATGGAGTACTACTCAACTATTTAAAATGAAGAATTCATGAAGTACTTAGGCAAATGGATGGAACTAGAAAATATCATCCTGAGTGAGGTAACCCAATCACAAAAGAACACACATGGTATGCACTCACTGATAAGTGGATATTAGCCTAGAAGTTGGGAATACCCAAGAGACAATTCACAGACCACATTAAGCTCAAGAAGTAGGCATTTTCTTATTTAAGGTTCCCTTCTATCTGATGACTTTGGCTTGTGTCAAGTTGACATAAGACTATCCAGACCCCTAATGTCAATAACTTGGAGTGCTGATGTGTCAATTTGTTGTGATTATAAAAAGATAAAGGGGTATAAAAATATGTTCGGGACTGGAGAGATGGCTCAGCGGTTAAGAGCACTGACTGCTCTTCCGAAGGTCCTGAGTTCAAATCCCAGCAACCACATGGTGGCTCACAATCATCCGTAATGAGATCTGGCGCCCTCTTCTGGAGTGTCTGAAGACAGCTACAGTGTACTCACATGTAATAAATAAATAAATTATTTTTTTAAAAAAAATATGTTCTATGGGGGTGTGGTAAGGCATAGGGGAAGGGGATGTCTTGACGGGCCCATGCCAAGGCATCCCTTCCCCCTGAGAGACCAGCCACAAGACCGTATAGCATAGAATAGAGTTTATTTAGGGCATGGGGAGGGGAGTTAAGAGAGTAGTAGAGGCAGAGAAAGGCAGAGAGAAGGAGAGAGTAGAGAAGTAGAGGCCGGCCATGACCACGTAGAAAGAGGGGGAAGGGAATGGGGAGAGAGGGGGAGCAAGGGAGGAAAGAGGCAAGAGAACAAGAGTAAGAGAGGCAAAAGAGAGAGGAGGGGCAAGCAGCCCCTTTTATAGTGGGCCAGACCTACCTGACTGTTGCCAGGTAACTATAGGGAGGAGCATACCTGCCTTTTGTCAGGTAACTGTGGGGGTGGAGTCCAGACCGAATACCAACACAATTGAGATCTCTCTGTTAAACCAAATGTAAGGCTCCAGTGCTAGCAAACCATAGCAGGGCAGCTGTTGGTGTGGTTCTACAGGCACTCGGAGGAGAGAGAGGGCGATGGTGGATGGGAACTCTATACACTCTGAACAGAAACTACTGGAAACTCTAAAAGTTTAATCATCTAAAATTAATTTACTGATCTATAGATACGGGCAGATATTTCCAGCCTGTTCTCCCTCCCAAGAGACTGGACATCTAAATTTTACCAAGGGAACCCCCGAAGTTCTGAGCAGCTTGTTCCTGGCGAGCAGTTGTTTGCTCAGGTTCCCCCCACTGTTTGGCTTTCTTGGTGTTGATTTCAGTGATCACAAGTTCACTTCGGCTTCTCTGCTTCAGTAGTTTTCTCTTTTTCTTTTCTTTTCTTTTTTAATATTTTTTATTACGTATTTTCCTCAATTACATTTCCAATGCTATCCCAAAAGTCCCCCATACCTCCCCCTCCTCCCCTACCCACCCATCCCCACTTTTTGGCCCTGGCGTTCCCCTGTACTGGGGCATATAAAGTTTGCAAGTCCAATGGGCCTCTCTTTCCAGTGATGGCCGACTAGGCCATCTTTTGATACATATGCAGCTAGAGTCAAGAGCTCCGGGGTACTGGTTAGTTCATAATGTTGTTCCACCTATAGGGTTGCAGTTCCCTTTAGCTCCTTGGGTACTTTCTCTAGCTCCTCCATTGGGGGCCCTGTGATCCATCCAATAGCTGACTGTGAGCATCCCTTTCCGTCTAGCACGCCCCTGATGATTTTTAAGTGTGCAGTAGTCCCTCCCTCGGATCCACAGTTTGGTTTCTATAACAGTTATCCACTGTTAGCACTGGTCTCAACATAAGTGCCTGGAAATTTCCAGAAATTAAAAACCTGTAAGTTTCCAACTGCACGCTATTCTGATTATTATAAGGAACCCTTATACTTTCTGGCTGCATTCTACCCAGGATGCAAATCATCGTCCCTTTGTCGAGATGTCCACACTGGTATTACTTATTGGTATTCCTTTAGAGAAGGAGAGACTAGGGTACTTATTTCATGGCCTGCATTTAATAGCTCTGGTTTTTGAAAGCTCATCAGACTCCAGCCTTACTGTGTCTTTTGCCTCTTGAGTCTTAGCTATGGTGGCTGATTTTCTCATTGTAATTTTGTGGAGTTTTGGGAGGGTGTTTTATTTGTGTGTTTGGTTTTGCTTTTTATTTTTTGGGTTGTTTGTTTGTTTGTTTGTTTAGTTCAACTCTGGTGAAGTTCTTTCTAAGCAAGTAGCAAATTGCCTGAGTTAAGGTTTTCTACTCAGCTCTTGAAAGTAGTTCATTGTTTCTACAACGCCCTGAAACCCATGACAGGTTCATTTGCCATCTTAGAAGGCCCTGTATAGGTAGTAAAACTTGGGATCCCAAGCATGTGTGGAGAGTTGGATGTGAATTGATATGATTTTATATGCTGAAAGGCAAATGTGCCCACCTAGAACTCAGAAAGAGACACGTAAAACACTCTCCCTACAGTGTCCCTGTCATTATGCAGGCTCTTTCCATTTTACCTTTTCTCAAAAGTATAAAAGCCTCGTATGTGCCCCATCTTTCTTCAGAGGTCCCAGGTTCAGCACCCTGCCACACAAAGACCTAAGATTCCACCTTCCATCTCTACATGAACTAAAACCAAAACCTCATATTTAACACTATCAAGAAACTCTAACTTCGGTGAGCATTGGTGGTAGGTGTACGTACTTCCTCCAACTGTGTCCCCACGTTCTGGGCACCAGCTGTGGTTCCATGTCCTCCATTTCTTCCCTCAAGGTGTTCCCTAGGCAAATCAGCCTGGAAGGATGAAGCAGAGTCAGGAATGGGTGGGGTCTACAGAACCCTGGCTAGGAGTGAGTGGGGAACAGATTTTAGTGTTACAGATCTTTTAGCCAGTACCCAAGGACACAGCTCTCTTAGAGGATCTTCAGTGAAACAGGTGGAGTGTATATACTTTATTCAGAGTGAAAAAAGGCTGCCTATAAACCTTGGAGAGTGGGAAGGAGTTTTCAGGGTGATTGCAAATCACTGGCTGGAGTTTAAAGTACTGTCAACTTTTCATTTCTATGGAGAAGCATTCCAGGAATCCCAGGCCCTTCCTGGGCAGACTCTTCTTGGGAAAGAGGGAGTTATATGCTTGCCAAGGACTATGTGACTTCCCTCAGGTAGAAGATTGGGGGTCAGGTGCCTCAGATCAAGCAGAGAAGAGGAAGCCACACCTCCTCCCCCCAACCTCTCCCACCACCACCACCACCACCACCAACCTCCCCCATCCCCCTTAAGAAGGGAGAATCCTCCACTCTACACTGAGCTATCAGACATGGTTGACTACAACCTCAGTAGCTAGGTGTAACAGGCTTTCTGTGCTATCAGCTCAGCCTTTCAGTCCTGTGATGGGTCCTGGGATTTGCCCTTGGATGTCTAATTATCTAAAAGGATGCTTGTTCTAGTTTTTTTTTGTTATTTCATATGATAACTCATAAGAATTATGACTGAAATTAGTAGCAGATATTTTATGAAAACTGCCGTGAACCTCTACTGGTATATGATAAATGAACATCTTATGGTATGGTTGTTGAACATAACATGCATTTGAGTTTATCCCTAGTGTATGGCTACTAAACACCCTTTTTCCAAGCCATTGCGAGAACAGGTGGAAAAAATAAAAACCCTCAAGAATAACATTTGTGCTCCTTCCATTTGTAGCCATGGGGGGGGGGGGGAGGTCACAGCTGCCAAAATGAAGTTCAATCCTTTAGTGACTTCTGGCAGAAGCAAGAACTGCAAATTTGGCATTCCCCTGAATGTGAAAGTCATCTCAATGCACCTTCTCACATTCGGGGGAAGACCATGACTTCCCCTCTTTCCAAAGAGCTGAGACAGAAGTATAGTGTTCAGTCTATGCCCATCCGAAAGGATGATGGAGGATAATGAAGTTTAGGGTGTTCAAGGACACTACAAAGGTGAGTAGATTGGCAAGGTAGTCTAAGTGTACAGGAAGGAATACATCATCTACATTGAATGAGTCCAGCGAGAGAAGGCTAATGGCACAACCACAACCGTTCATGTGGGCATCCACCCCAGCAAGGTGGGCATCACCAGGCTAAAGCTGAACAAGGGCCACAAGATCCTGGAGAGGAAAGCCAAGTCCTGACAAGTAGGAAAGGACAAGGGCAAATACAAGGAAGAAACAATCGAGAAGATGCAGAGAAGAGACATCTCACGCACAGCTTTCATTAAAGTCTGCTTAAGTAAAAAATAAAATAAAATAATAATAATTAATAATAATAAACATATGTTGATGTAAAAGCAAAACACAGGGCTACTCATACAGATGGGCTATTTAGCATCTCTAGGTATTGTTTAGTATATGGAACTACTGTGGGAGTAGAAATGAGCCACTGGTCATATTATAGGCATCATCCCTTTTATCCTTTGAATCCTCATCCCAACTCTAATGATAACCATCCTCCCATTTCACAAAGGAGTCAACTGAGACCCAGAGAAGCTAAGCAATTTTCTCAGAGTCACATATCCAGTGCTGTCTGACCTTGAAAACCACTTTCTTTTCTCTCTTCTTACCTCTCTAAAGATCCCAGTTCCTCCACTGTGTTCAAAGAGAGCCTAGAGCTTGGGAAGGGTTTACAGTGCGGATCCCTTTGAGTCTCCTCCTTCAAGAGCATCCTAAAAGATCAGTACTTCTGGCAAGGTTCCATTATTAATTATAAGGGTGAGGAGTGAGCCAAAGAATTATGAAGGCTGAATGTGGCTTGATATCACCTTTGGGGAAACCATCAAGAATCCTTGAATAGCCTTGCGTCTGAACTATTCAGAAAGAGAGAAAGGTAGGCTTTCCCTCCCCAGGCAGCTGGGCTTATTTATCCAAGGATGGGTCAGCAGAAGGTCCCGAGAATGGGCTCTGCCTGAAGTCTGCAGGAGAACGTGGAGACAGGAGAGGTTAATGCTCACACAGAGGCATCGGGAAACCAGCCTAGGTGAGTTAGAAACTGGCCCAAGGCCAAACACAAAATACAGCCATAATTGGAGTCTTCCCAAGTAGAAAAAGGTTATTAGTGGAATCACATTAATCACGATGATGAATGCTGAGACCCAAGCTTTTTTTATTAAGTAAAAGACTCAAAAAAATAGAGTTATACGGACAGGAGGGTAGGGTTCCAGTTTGGCAAAATATAGTGAACCAAGAAGGAGAGCAAATATTTAGGATGCACTTTGAAAGCCCAAAACCTGCGATCACAAAGATCACACTCAAGCTGTTCATACAGAGATGCTTGCCAGAAAGCACAGGTGCTCACAGGTGCCCATCACAAGGCAGCCCAGAGCCCCGCGTACTGTAAGGGCAGCCAGGCCAAATTATAACACGGGGAGTAGGGATGAAGGGGAGGGGAAAATAAGGCGAGAACAGGAATCTTGCTGCCCATGATCCTCTGGGGTTGATGGTCCACCAAGGGCAGTGCCCAGGAGGGGTTCTCTAGGAACTCCAAGGCTTTAAAAAAAAATCCTCCATACCACTGTGGCAGACGGATAGTGCTAATAGAAGTTGGCAAACTGTTATTACACTGTTGAATGAATCAAAGTCAAAATGCATAGAGCAGAGCTTTGCCCCTGTGTTCAAGCCAACATGGATGAGGAATGAGAGGTGATGAAGGAGAGGCAGAAGAATGAAGAGGCGAAGGAAAACGAGAAAATGAGAAAGTGCCCGGGAGGCTTCTGGGGCCTGATCATCTTCATGGGCATGGAGTTAAGCTAGTGAGTGGTGAATGATCAAGCAAGCCTTTGCTTATCCCTGTCCACCCGCTAAATAGTTGTACAGCTGTGCCCAGATGTGGAAAGAGCTGTCCAAAAGATGAATGAAGTGAAAATAAAGTGGGGGGGGGGAATATTAATCTTAGGAAAGGCAACTTGTTCCAAAAGAAAATAAACAGCGCACTCTTAGCGCAAGAATGAAGAACACTGGAGTGTTTGCCAAAAGCAGCAAACGTGGGGTTTTCTATAGTTACATAATGCTAGAACCATATCGGGAGGGTACAAGAGATTTAGAATTCTCATCATCTCTCCATACTCCCTGTCTAAAAATGATCAATGAAGAGAGAGCTTGGTAGCCATATTTCTTAGAAGCCCAGAAGTAAATACCAAGAGAAAACAATTAAAAACTCAGGGTGATTCTGGAGAGATGGAAGATGGCTATGAAGCAAGAGCAGACTGGGCTTTTTTTTTAAAGTCTTCCAGCACTACTTGACTTTTTAAAGTATAGAAATGTACTACTTCAACAAATATATATATATATATGGCTTCTTCATAGGCTCCTTTGCTTCTGTCTAGTAATTTTAATTATAATAATAAATCTGTGCTAGATAGAGGGAGTCTATGGTATTAATGAGATGTGAAAGTCATTATCACCACCCAAAGTCACTGCAAAGACAAAACACCCCCCAGCAACCTGAACAGGGAGCAAGAGGCTTGTTTTCATAGTCTCTGGTGCCCAGAACAGTTTGACAATCCTGTCCCAGTTCAGAGTACTCAAGAGTGCAGTTCTCTCACCCAGTAAGAATCAGAGCCGGACTATGTCAGTCTTTTGTGCCACCAGGGGAATGAGGATTCAGTATAGGAGAAGGAGGCATGCAGTGGACAGCCAGACATAGAGCTGCCAGCTGATGTCATAAATAGCCCTCTTGAATTTGGCACTGGGGAAGAGCTCTGTCAATAAAGTGTTCATAAGGATCTGAGTTGAATGTCAGAACTTATGTAAAAACAAACCAGGGCATGGCGGCATACATTTATAATCCCAGCAGTGGGAGGCAGACACAGGGGGATCCCTGGTGCTCACAAGCCTCAGATCAATGAGAGACCCTGAGAGGCGGGAAGGGTGGACAGAGCCTTATGATACCTCTGGCTGCCACATATATGTGTGCCACATGCAATCATGGCTGTGCACGCACAAGTGAGCTTTCCTGAACTCATTGAGATAACTTCTAAGACAGACTGGGATTCTGGCCATTCAGATAGGAGCAGAGCCACGGAAAATGAATTCTATTATTGTTCTTGTGAACCTAGGTTTATTCCCCAAAACTATGACATGAAGAACTACAGACAAAACTTGAAAAGAAATACATGCACCACACCCACAATATCCTGCTCATGGCTTTCCTGGGTCCTCCAAAAGGCTCTGCAGTACATTGTGTAGCCCCTCCCCACCATTAACTCTCTGTCCTTAAATCTCACCCTCAGTGCTCCTTATGCCCCACCCACTGTCATAGCTCCTCCCACTCCACACTCTGCACTAGCAGGGGCTTCTTCCTAGGACATCTTTTCTCAGAAATCCATGTGCCTCACCATTCCCTCCTATCCAGAGCTTAGACAAGGTCTGCCCCAGCCACCCTATGTGGATCTTACTCCTTCCAAGCATCCCCCTGGCCCCTTAATTCTGCCTTATGGTTTTCCAGAGCATTCAATGCCATATACCTTCCTATACAACTTATTTTGTTTTTTGATTTTTTTTCCAGTGTATTAACTGTCCCCTTCAAGCAGACTGAAGATCCATCTCAAGTACAATGCTTTGTTCCTTTTTTGATTCTGTGTCAACAAATGTTCCAGCAAAACAAAGTCTTTCCAGAATTTTCATATTCTTACACACTGCTCAATTCCTTCTGGGGTATGCACTGCCCACAACTCAGTTCCTTCCCTGTTAATCCCTTGTTAACAGTTCTGGATGCTTGATGCCTAAAAGCAAGGCATTATCAAATTCTGTGTCAGGTAGGGGCCTGATCCATAGGCCACAATCTTTTCACTGTGGTCTCTCAAATCAGAAAGGGGAAGAGAGCACTTGTGCCCATTTTATAAAAGGACACCAATCTCATTTTTAACTGTTCCCCCTCGTGACTATCTCTCTCTCACAGGCTCCACCTGCTAAGATCACCTCACTGAGTACTGGGCTTCAAATTTGATTTTTGACAGACAAACATTCAGCCCACAACACAAGCCAAGGGCAGTGAACACTCAGAAGGCAGGAACTTTCTGAAGTGTGGGGTCTAAAGAAGCAGGCAGAGGCCAGAACAGAGCCATGGCTTGAGGTATCCACCCAGACACAGACCAGTGAGAAAAGCAAGGCAGAGGCAAGATAGACACAGCCCCAAGACATCGAAGAGGAAATGTTTTTACAGAGTCCCTGGGGTCACATTTTCTAAAAGGGAAAGTGCCATGGAGGGTTCTGAGTCTCTCCAGACCCTGGAGGACAGAGTCTCTGAAGAAACAGCTAGCATCATTGTCGTTGAGTGGATGGAGGGCCTGAGACTATCTGGTCCACAGTAAGGCACCAGCCTGTGATGCAGGATGAACTCAAGGCCTTGAGGGATGTGTGCTAGACTTAACTGGCAAGGTGGTGGTTGTTGTTTCCTGAAAGGAAAAAAGTTTGGTAATTAATGTCTGATCAAAATATCTTTTCAGTATCTCTTCATGATGTGGTGATTTTTAGAGAACCTTCTTATTTCGTGAAGTTAGTCAAACAAGTATACAAGTGGGAAGGACTGTAGAGCGTCTGTGCTCTGTCTGCTGTGAAAGTCACATGGAATGCATGCATTACCCAGAAACAACAGGGTTAACCACACAAAGCAGAACTGTGCAGGGAAAGGAGATCCTACTTGAGAACTGGAAGAACAATTCTAGGCTCTAATGATAGCTTTACCTGAAATACCCGAAGAGATCCAGATAGATAGACACACAGAGACAGACAGACAGACAGACAGAATAGACAAATGAGACAGACAGACAGACAGACAGACAGACAGACAGACAGATAGATAGATAGATAGATAGATAGATGCAGATAGATAATAGACCAATGAAATAGATGATAGATAATACTATTATTAACTGCCAAATATTTGTGTGTATTTATAAGATGTGATATCATGTTTTGATTTACATATACATTGTAGAATGATTAAATCATTCTAATTAATACCTATAATTTTATATCCTCTTCTCACCTACTTGGTTTGTTTTGGGGTTTTTTTTATGTTCTATTATCTTAGCAATTTGAAATATACAGTACATTATTATTAACAATCATCGCCATGCTATCACTAGACCGCTCAAGCATATTCTTCTAACAGAAGCTAGATATCTCTGGACCAATGTTCTCTAACATGAGACTTAGTGACGCTAACAAAACAATTGGCTAAGAATGCTCAGCTCCTCCCTGCCTGTGGGGATATAGAGTGGATCTTTCCATCCGCACACCAGACACGAGAATGTGCAGGGGACTCATTTCCTACATGGTGCACGAAACTAGAGGAAGTTGTCAAGCAAATCTGCCCAGAAGCCTTCTGTTTACATTGTGTGGGTCAAATGCTATTTATCACCTGCCTTTCACGTCTGCTGTCACTTGATGTTTGATTTGTAAGGACAGAAGATCTGTCATCTAGGAGGCCTTTCCGATTTCGAGTTCAGTTCTGAGCAGGAAAGGGTGGCACTAAGGGCCCACAGCATGTGCTGGTTTCCAGTGAAAAGCAAGTTCCACGCTGATTCTCCACAGCATCCTTGGCCTAAGTCAGGTCAACCTCTTGACTAGACTTCCCCACAGTCTCAGATTTGCATTTCAACACGATTCCATCAACTGTGGTCCTGTGTGTTGTTACTTAAAAAAAAAAAAAACTTTTTATTGATTCTTTGTGAGTTTCATATCACATACCCAAGTCCCACTCATCTCCCCATCCCCTCACATCCACCTTCCCCCCTGCAAACTCCCCAAAAAAGGAAACAACAACAACAACAAAAAAAAAAAAAAAAAAAACAACCAAAGCATAGAAAACATCGCCTCTTGGAAGCTGTAGTATGTCACATAGTGTTTCCCAGGGTCTACACCTTTGTCCACATATCTTCACTTGCAAATGTTCATGGCAATGAGTCCTTGGTCTGGTTCAAGGTCACACCATCAATACTGGATCCTCATCTGGACTTCTCTCTCAGTTGTCCTGTTGTGACCTTGTGTCATGGAGATCCTGCAGTCCTGGATCAGCAGGACCACCCACTCCTTTTATGTGCTCCAATGGTTCTAGATGAAATAGATTTTGGGGTGGACCAACTCAAAGCCCTCGATCTGGGCCGTAGCTGATCTGGTCAGTCCATTGGCTCTCAGGCATCAGCACCCCCAGAGAAAACTCCCCAGCTCTGACTGGGCTAGCTCACCTTCTCACTTGGATGAAGCGACTGAAGGTGTGTTTCTGGATGAAAGGTGACTCCCAAAAGCTTCAGGACCAGTGATTTAAAAAAAAAAAAAAAAAAAAAAAAAAAGAACAGCAGACATCTGGAGAAGTCATGGTTCCAACTAGGGGTGCAACGGCAACGTGCTAACTACATTCAGAGGGAATGTCGAATTTAGCCACATTTATATTCTAAAAGACACCACTATGCATGGAATATAAAAACAACAAAGGCAATATGTAAAACTGCTTCAGGACATTTTATAGCCCATGTGAAATAAAAACTGCTCATTAAGCGAACAGTAAGTCATTTTTGTAAGAGTCACTTACATTTTTTCAGTTACGCTTATGGGGAAAGGCGTACACTATCTGGGTGGAAAGTCCCATTGCTCTGCAGACATCCCTGGACTCAGAAAAGTGTCACTCAACTAACTGCCTATTAGGTCTTTATCAACTGAAGGCTGTAGGGAGGTTTCTCTCTGAAACCCACTCCACTATGTGGTAGCCGTGTCTTTAAGGCTCTCTTTCTCTCCTCTATCTCTGCCTCTGTCTCTGTCTCTCTCTCCTCTGTCTCTGCCTTTCTCTCTCTCTCTCTCTCTCTCTCTCTCTCTCTCTCTCCTCTGTCTCTGACTCTCTCTGCCTCTCTCTTCTCTGCCTCTCTCCCTCCCTCTCTCTTTCTCTCTGTCTCTCCCCTCTGTCTCTGCCTCTCTCTCCTCTGTCTCTGTCTCTCTCTCCCCTCTGTCTCTGCCTCTCTCTGCCCCTCTCTCTGCCTCTCTCTCTCTGTGTCTCTCTCTCTGTCTCTCTCTGTGTGTCTGTCTCTCTGTCTCTCTCTCTGTCTGTCTCTCTCTGTGTGTCTCTGTCTCTATCTCTCTGTCTCTGTCTCTCTGTCTCTCTGTCTCTGTCTCTGTCTCTGTCTCTCTCTCTCTGTCTCTCTCTGTCTCTCTCTGTCTCTCTGTCTCTCTCTCTCTCTCTCTCTCTCTCTCTCTCTCTCTCTCTCTCCAACCTGGGGGCTTTGTGCTTACATCTCTCTTATCTGTGGTCACCCTCCACATACACAGGCAACAGATGAGGCAGTCTCTGAGTGAGCAAAGTCTACAAACAGCTCCATCTCCTGCTCATGTGTGGTGGCAACACTGCAAGACCAAGAAGTAGTCAAGACTTAGCATGAGTTTTCTTACTCACTGGCTAACATTTTTTCCCTCTGTTTCACTTCTCATCATCTTGAAAATCACACCTCTTTTTAACCGGAGCCACTAGTATTTGCCTATATTTGCCTGTCATTATTCCAGAAGAAAGTAAAATCTTAAATGCTGATAGGCTTAGCCTTACTGGGTCTCTCCACACTCAGCTTAGCACAGTCCTCTCCACAGCTTTCCTCCTTCTTGTCATCACAGGCTGGGGAGAAGTTGCACTGCCCTTGATAAAGAGTGACATTCATGTCCCACCCAAATCTGTGCCATCCCAGGGCTGGGAAGACTCAGAGAAAGGCATTAGGGTAAGCAGTGGCTTTTCTAGCACCTGTGATGATGTTGATATCATTTGTGGTTCAGGTAGAAGAAAGCATTAGGGCTGGAGAGATGGCTCAGTGGTTAAGAGCACTGACTGCTCTTCCAGAGGTCCTGAGTTCAATTCCCAGCAACCACATAGTGGCTCGCAACCATCTGTAATGGGATCCAATGCCCTCTTCTGGTGTGTCTGACGACAGCGACAGTGTACTCACATATATAAAATAAATAAATAAATCTTAAAAAAAAAAAGAACTCTTGTCTTTAAAAAAAGAAAGAGGAGGAGGAAAAGGAGAAAGAAGAAGAGGAAGAGGAAGGCATTAGTTAGATCTCATGAGTTTGTCACACTTAGCCTCTTTGGCTTCATCAGCACATCTAATATGCTCACAGCTACTTTGGTAAACATATGCTCGAGAGTTCTCCCAGGCTAACATGGTGTCCTTCTGGATCCTGCCAGCATTTTTTTTTTTTTTTTGGTGACATTACTTCAGATTCATGCCTAGTTCTATAATTGTTCCAGGTAATTTCCCAGAACTGAATGATGGATTTTAAACTTCTACTGATTTTTATATGTGTTACGTTACATCAGTAAAATTAAAATAATAATTTTTATGTTTTAAATGCCTTAGTCCTTATCATGGCTATTTTATCCTTTTTTGGAATACATCTGTACAAAGACTCTGTTCCTCAAGCCAGAAAACCCATATATAATAATCCCTGATGGGCATATAAGCCTCTGAACTCATTTCTTTATTCACTTTCAAAGTCTGGGACTTTCGTGCTAAGTGTTTTCTGAGACTGCTGACACCTTATGCTAAATAAGTTGCTATGCCTAGACAGTCAAATAAGCCTTTAGCTGAGTTCCTTCGTAGGCATTTACTTTGCCTCTACCCAGTACCAAGCGTGGGGGAAATAAGAGTGAACCAAACACAGAACCTGCCTTCGAGAAACTTAAGTCCAGCTAGGATCCAGACAGCACACTGTTAGTTACAACACAGGAGACCCGATGCTGCCTCTGCTCTTTGCGTATGACAGTCCCTCTGTGGACTTGGTAAGGACGCCACACACCAATAAATGCATACAAATTACAACAGGAAAGTCAATAGGGACTATGAGTTCCACTGTGTATTGTGTATTTGCTGATTTGCAAACTCTATGTTTGAAGGGTTAGGCAGATGGCTCAGCAGGTAAAGGCTCTTGCGCCCAAGTCTTGAGTTCAATTCCCAAAACCCATAGGATGGAAGGAAAGAATTGATGCCTGAAAGTTGTTCTCTGGCCCTCCATACATGCTATGGCATGAATGTCTGTGTACACACACACACACACACACACACACACACACTATATATATATATATATATATATAAATGTATATGTATATGATGTATATGTATATGTATATGTATATGTATATGTATAATGTATTTGTATTTGTATTTGTATTTGTATATGTATATAATACTTTATACTTAGAGAGTGATATGGCCCCCATAGGCGCGTGTGTGTGAGCACATGGTCCCAGCTGGTGGTGCCGTTTGGGAAGATACTGGACTATTAGGAGCTGGAGCTGGAGGATATCATTGGGGTTGAGGTTTGAGGTATTGCAGCCAAGCCTCACTCTGTCTCTCTGTCTCCTGAGCGAGGACACACGGAAACAAGTGGCCTCATGCTTTGTCTTCTTGTGTTATTTTTTTCTTCATGCTTTAGCATGGCCCTCTTTACTTTCCTGCTGTAAATTTTGTGCATTTATTTGTTTGTGGTGTCCTTGCATGAGGTGCCATCGTGCCTCCACACCGTGATGGATTTTATTTCTCCGGAATTACAAGCAAATGTGAACCCTGTCTCTTTCACTAACGCACATAGGATATATACATTAGAGGAAAATATCAACAGGCTGGATGAAAAGATAAAATGGGTTCATAGATAAATAAAACCCCCAAATCTATGTAGATGAAAAGTAAAATATCAGAATCAAAAAAAGAAAAATTCACTGGGTGAGTTTAACAGAGGGCTGGATGCTGAAGAAGATACCATCAGTGGACTTGAAGTAAAGTCAGCAGAAACCATCCAAGCTGAAGCCAAGAATTAGAAATGACATGAGAGGACTGAGAAGCAAAAAGCACAAACCACTGGAACACCACCAGGCTTGTGACTGAAGTCCCAGGAAGAAATAAAAGATGTTTTAATATCTGAAGACATAATAGCCGAGAGTTTTCCAAATTCAATTAGTCATCACCCCGAAGAACCGAGAAGTTCTGAAGTCCCTTAGCAGAGTAAATGCAGAGAAATGTTCACCTTGTAATCATACTGGGGTGCAAAAGAGCAGATAAAACCTCCAAGGCAGCCATTAATGAGTCAATAAGTACGTAAATAAATTAGACATACTATATCAGTTAAGACCAAGTATCAAACTGAGAGCCTAGACTCCCAGTCTCAGGAGAGTGTTACAAACCTTCACCTTCCCTACCAGGGTGGGGTTGATGAAGCCACCAGAAAGACAGAGGGTTTTCATTCCCATAGAGGCTGAGGATGCCACCTAGGAAACCTGGGTTTCCTGGGACTCAAGACCACAAGGAACTTCCTCTCACTTCATTACTAAATATCCAGGGAGGAATGGACTTTTGTCTCTTTTTGACCCATGAGAGCTATATTCAGGAAAATCAACCAAGATAGTGTTTTTAAAGACCTGGGGCTACAGAATATAATCTGAAAAAAAAAATGGGTGTGAATAGAATAGCACTCATCCTACCAAGAGCCAAGCATTTCTTAAGTGGAAGAAAAAGAAAAAGAAAAAAGACAGTGAATTCCAGTGCCAAAAATGATAGATATCCAAATAATCTTTTAAAAAAATACCATGATATCATTAGTATTTTTAAGTCAACAAGTGATTTCATCCACTCTTGATACAAAAAGGCTGAAAGGCTTAGCCAAGAAATATCATCAACAACCAATTGGAAACATAATGTAGATCCAAACAAGGATTCATTATTATTATTATTCTCTCTTCCTGACCACAGTTTTCCCTCCCTCCCCACCCCCTAGCCTCTCTCCCTCTCCACCTTCCCTCACCCACAGATCTATCCTTCCTCTACCTCCCCCTCAGACAAGAGCAGGCCTCCCAGAGACATCACCCAAACATAGCAGAACCAGCTACAATAAAGATTAGGAACATACCATCATATCAAGGCCAGACAAGGCAACCCAGTAGGTAGAAAGGGTCACAGGTAGACAAAAGAGTCAGGGACAGCCCCTGCTCTCACTGTTAGGAATCCCACAAGAACGCCAAGCATCTCTGTCATAACACATATGCAGAGGATCTAGGTAAAACCCCTACAGGTTTCCTGATCTCTGACAGTCCCAGTGAGACCTGGTCAGTTGATTCTGTGGACTATGTTCTTGTGGTATGTCCCTGACCCCTCTAGTTCCTCTGATACCTCCTCCTCCTCCTCCTCCTCCTCCTCCTCCTCCTCCTCTTCCTTCACAGGACTCCCTAGCTCAGCCTAAGGTTTGGTTGTAGGAGTGTGCATCCGCACCCATCAGTTGCTGGATGAAGTCTCTCCGGTCTCTCTCAGAACTGTTATGCTAGACTCTGGTCCCAGAACACTCTGCAGGCAGGACAAACCAGAAGCCAAATGGGGACTTTTATAGGTGAAGACTAGAATAAACATTAAAGGTTTGACTGATGAGCCACGGTGGTGGCAGAGAAAATCCGCAGTGGACAGACAGGTGCAGCAGAAATTATCCAGTGTGTACGCGGAGCAAACAGAGTGAATGAAATCAGCTAAACCCTCAAGTCCTGTGGGACTATAACAAAAGGACGATTTCCTGTCCCTGTCCCAGAGTCTAGAAAGGTTAGGAGGAAGGGGCAGGGCTGAGAGAGTATTTGAAAAACAGCATGGCTGGCACTTCCCAAATTTCACGTAGAGAGAGGTGAGCAGATTCTAAACAGAATGCGCCCAGAGAGATCATTTCCATCAGATCTTAATTGTTTGAAGGCTGAAAAATAAGGGAGAAATGTCTAGAAGCAGTCAAAGCAAATAAAACCTTGCCTAAGAAGCCCAGTTTAAATGATTGCAGTCTCCCTGTCAGACAGTGGTCACATCAGGAGGGTCCATCACCTCAAAGGGTACAAAGAAGCTGCGATGGATTCAGAGTGAACTGTCCCTCATGGGTTCATAGTTATGCATCACACTGGTAAACTGCTGTGTGCGGTGAAGATTACTGTGTATCTGGCCTTAGAAGCCAAGTAAAACACACACACACACACACACACACACACGCACGCACGCACGCACGCACGCACGCACGCACACTCACCTGCTATTGCAAACCCAAACATGTTTGTTTCAAAGTGTTCTCAACTTTGGTATCAGACTGGCTCCCTGACCCTGTGACATAGAGAAAGAAAAACAAGTCAAAAGCAAGTAGCTAAAGGTATTTTCAAACATGCTATCCTTGAGAGTCAATAACTAGTAAGCCATTTGCTGATGTATCTAACGTTTGTCTCATAGTATGAAAATGCCCATCATGGGAAAGAACAGGCAGAAGTCCATCCATGGAGAGAAACTCCAGCATAGCCGTTTGCTTCCCCAGCAGATTTTAGCCGTGAGCATTGATTTAATGGTGTTCCTTTTGCTCCTTTCCTCAGTTTGGCCTCCCCAGTCTCCTCGGCTGGATGTTGCGAGCACCTGGTTTAATGAGGTTTTGCTACCTAGTCATGGCTTCTCTCCCTCTACTACTGCTCTTTGTTTCTTCGTTTTTGCTTGCTATATGCTTAATAAACTCATTCATTTAAAACCAAAAGTAAGGCTTGACCATCCTCTGAACAGTACAGGGCAGCTTGTGTGCTCAGTTGGTGGGACTGCCTGGAGAGGACGACACTTTAGGAGGTGGTCCAAAGATGTGGGAAGCAGATCACTAGGGACACACCTTTGGAGACTATAATTGAACCCTTGTTTCTCCTCTCCTCTCCTCCTCTTCCCTCTCCCTACCTCCTCCCACCCCCTGCCTGCTTCTCTCCATGTCCAACATGATATGGAGAGATCTCCGGCCCCACATGCTCACAGCCAAGATATTCTGCCCTAATACACGAAGCCAGGTAGTCACAAACAGGACCCTCTGAATTATGAACCAAAATAATCCTGTCCCCTCTCAACTTGTTCTCTCAGGCACTTCATCACCACAACAAAGATGGATGGATACAACGCAATTTCTGGAATTACATCTGCCTGAGTGGTGGTGATGGAATAGAAATTCATCTAGCCACTCACCCAAAATGCATGCTTCTTTTAAATGTGGATTTTCCCCCTCTCAATAATTTAAAAGTATGGGTGGTCAGGTGGCGGTTTAGAACAAGAAAAAACAAGATAATTAGTTATATTACTACAAGCTCTGCTGTACCCCCTTACCTAGAAAGGCTTTGTCACACAATCTCTGTTCCTACCTCTCAGCCTACTGGCAGAACAAATGAACTGCCTATTGTAGGGTGCACTGTGTGAAGGTTATCTCTGTATATTCCGTTGTTGACTGCTGTACTAGCAGAGAACCGAGTACTGGCCAGATTTGGGTATTGTTCTTATAGCTCATCACCTGCCTCAGCACTTTGTAAACATTCCTCCTCCCTCACCTGTCGATTGGCTTAATAAAGATCTGACAGACAATAGCTTGGCAGGAAAGGGAAGCAGGACTTCCAGGCTGAGAGTGTCTCTGGGAGAAGAATCAGAGGCAGAAAGATTCCCCAGCAGGTGGACTGAAACATCAGCAAAGAGCTGGCCAAGTGGCAGGATGTAGGGCTAGAGTAGTCAGGATAAATTTAGATTGAGCTAGCTGAGACTCTGCCCAGCTAAAAGCCTAAGCTATAATAAAAATTCATAAGTCTCTGTGTCATGATTTAACCAATGGTGGGGCTAGAAAGTTCAGCTACAGCCTATATTGAAGAGTTTAGCAATGTTTCAAGTGGGTGCCAAAATGGACCTTTTTAACACCTTCTTTCCCTGTGACCTATAACTAGTGGTTGCCATTGTCAGAACTAAGCCCTGATTTCAGAGCCTGGTAAGTAACCCAGAAATTCTTAGTGAGACTCTTAACCTCAGTGCACATTTGACAACAGTACCAAATGTGCAGGCATCGCCAGAATCCTTGGTGTTGGTCCAGGCATAGGATTGTTTTCTAATGTTCTTCCTATAATTCTCCTAAATGGCTGAGATTCAGGCCCACTGCTCTTGCAATGGGGCACAGAGACACTGAGACCTGATCCAGATCCGACGGCAGAGAACGAGAGAGAGAGAGAGAGAGAGAGAGAGAGAGAGAGAGAGAGAGAGAGATGAGACAGAGAGTCAGAAATGCCTATTCTCCGGGATCAGCATATGGCCATGGAAAGAGCGGATCTTTTGCTAACTGACACTGGTTACAAAAGAGTATGTCAGGCTACTTAGGTTTCTGGGCAGCTTTATCTCCAACAGTGGGACTTTAATTGAGCCCAGTCCCTGGAGCCCATCACAGACAGGCAGGAGAAGAAAACCATAATCAAAACTTGCTATTGGACTCAATCTTCAGACCCAATTCAATCATAACAAAAAATTTCCCACAAGCTCTATAAGAGATACACACCCTCATTCTTCAGCAGGTCTGAAATAGCCTGTGAGCGACACCTGAGCCCCAAGCTCTGGACACTTCTTATTCAGTCTGACTCTCAGAGAGCTAGCTAGCTGCAGTGCAGGAAGTGTTTGAACACCAGGCAGGATCTCATTGGTTAATATGCACATGCAGTTCTGAGACAGGAATGCCATGAAGTTAAAACATTTACCAAATTGGCCTCGGACCCAGCTTTCCCTGGGCATCTCCCTCTGAACTCAGCAACAAGTTTAACATCCCTGCCCTAGGTTCATGCTGGACTAGGAGTCAGCCAGAAGTTCTCTCGTTGACCTCTGACTACTGATCTTCTAGCATTCCCTATGTCAACTCTAGCTGTCACTCAAACCACTCTCGTGAGAGGCTAACACCTACCTTGCATTTGCTAGTTCCCTTCCTCCCAATAGTCAATGTCACCCTCTGGGGTCCCCTGTTCACTAGCTGAGAATTTGCTGGGAATGGACATGAAAGCAGCCATCTTATCCCCTTGAGTATCTGGTTCTCTGCTTATGCACCCATTTTCTGCCCCCAAACGAGGCTCCCCGAATTCCAAAACTTGCAGAAGCAAATTTAAGTTGTTCTGCATTAAGTACTATGTTTCTAAGTCATCCCCACTGAGTCTACTCACTGTGGCTATGTCAGTGTTTACAGCCACTGAGTTACTTACTGCTCTTGCCTAGGATCCAAGTTCCTAAGATTCTAGTACAGACCATTAAGAGTTCTGATGTAAATCGGGCAGTGGTGGTGCATGCTTTTAATCCCAGCACCTGGGAGGTAGAGGCAGGTAGATCTGAGTTCAAGGATAGCCTGGTCTACAGAGCAAGTTCCAGGATGACCAGAGCTATTACAAAGAGAAATCTTGTCTCAAAAACAAACAAACCACAGAGTTCTGATGTATGGAAATCTATAATTCTTTAGCTAGAAAGAGAGTATCCTATTTCTACATCATCTTCCCAAAAGATGGACATTAATTATATAAGTATTAAACAATAGAATTCTTTTTTTTCTTTCCATTTTTTATTAGGTATTTAGCTCATTTACACTTCCAATGCTATACCAAAAGTCCCCCATACCCACCCACCCCCACTCCCCTACCCGCCCACTCCCCCTTTTTGGCCCTGGCGTTCCCCTGTTCTGGGGCATATAAAGTTTGTGTGTCCAATGGGCCTCTCTTTCCAGTGATGGCCGACTAGGCCATCCTTTGATACATATACAGCTAGAGTCAAGAGCTCCGGGGTACTGGTTAGTTCATAATGTTGATCCACCTATACGGTTGCAGATCCCTTTAGCTCCTTGGGTACTTTCTCTAGCTCCTCCATTGGGAGCCCTGTGATCCATGCATTAGCTGACTGTGGGCATCCACTTCTGTGTTTGCTAGGCCCCGGCATAGTCTCACAAGAGACAGCTACATCTGGGTCCTTTCAATAAAATCTTGCTAGTGTATGCAATGGTGTCAGCGTTTGGATGCTGATTATGGGGTGAATCCCTGGATAAGGCAGTCTCTACATGGTCCATCCTTTCATCTCAGCTCCAAACTTTGTCTCTGTAACTCCTTCCAAGGGTGTTTTGTTCCCACTTCTAAGGAGGGGTATAGTGTCCACACTTCAGTCTTCATTTTTCTTGAGTTTCATGTGTTTAGGAAATTGTATCTTATATCTTGGGTATCCTAGGTTTTGGGCTAATATCCACTTATCAGTGAGTACATATTGTGTGAGTTCCTTTGTGAATGTGTTACCTCACTCAGGATGATGCCCTCCAGGTCCATCCATTTGGCTAGGAATTTCATAAATTCATTCTTTTTAATAGCTGAGTAGTACTCCATTGTGTAGATGTACCACATTTTCTGTATCCATTCCTCTGTTGAGGGGCATCTGGGTTCTTTCCAGTTTCTGGCTATTATAAATAAGGCTGCTATGAACATAGTGGAGCATGTGTCCTTCTTACCAGTTGGGGCATCTTCTGGATATATGCCCAGGAGAGGTATTGCTGGATCCTCCGGTAGTACTATGTCCAATTTTCTGAGGAACCGCCAGACGGATGTCCAGAGTGATTGTACAAGCCTGCAATCCCACCAACAATGGAGGAGTGTTCCTCTTTCTCCACATCCTCGCCAGCATCTGCTGTCACCTGAATTTTTGATCTTAGACATTCTGACTGGTGTGAGGTGGAATCTCAGGGTTGTTTTGATTTGCATTTCCCTGATGATTAAGGATGTTGAACATTTTTTCAGGTGCTTCTCTGCCATTCGGTATTCCTCAGGTGAGAATTCTTTGTTCAGTTCTGAGCCCCATTTTTTAATGGGGTTATTTGATTTTCTGAAGTCCACCTTCTTGAGTTCTTTATATATGTTGGATATTAGTCCCCTATCTGATTTAGGATAGGTAAAGATCCTTTCCCAATCTGTTGGTGGTCTCTTTGTCTTATTGACGGTGTCTTTTGCCTTGCAGAAACTTTGGAGTTTCATTAGGTCCCATTTGTCAATTCTCGATCTTACAGCACAAGCCATTGCTGTTCTGTTCAGGAATTTTTCCCCTGTGCCCATATCTTCAAGGCTTTTCCCCACTTTCTCCTCTATAAGTTTCAGTGTCTCTGGTTTTATGTGAAGTTCTTTGATGCACTTAGATTTGACCTTAGTACAAGGAGATAAGTATGGATCGATTCACATTCTTCTACATGATAACAACCAGTTGTGCCAGCAACAATTGTTGAAAATGCTGTCTTTCTTCCACTGGATGGTTTTAGCTCCCTTGTCGAAGATCAAGTGACCATAGGTGTGTGGGTTCATTTCTGGGTCTTCAATTCTATTCCATTGGTCTACTTGTCTGTCTCTATACCAGTACCATGCAGTTTTTATCACAATTGCTCTGTAGTAAAGCTTTAGGTCAGGCATGGTGATTCCACCAGAGGTTCTTTTATCCTTGAGAAGACTTTTTGCTATCCTAGGTTTTTTGTTATTCCAGATGAATTTGCAAATTGCTCCTTCTAATTCGTTGAAGAATTGAGTTGGAATTTTGATGGGGATTGCATTGAATCTGTAGATTGCTTTTGGCAAGATAGCCATTTTTACAATGTTGATCCTGCCAATCCATGAGCATGGGAGATCTTTCCATCTTCTGAGATCTTCTTTAATTTCTTTCTTCAGAGACTTGAAGTTTTTATCATACAGATCTTTCACTTCCTTAGTTAGAGTCACGCCGAGATATTTTATATTATTTGTGACTATTGAGAAGGGTGTTGTTTCCCTACTTTCTTTCTCAGCCTGTTTAGTCTTTGTGTAGAGAAAGGCCATTGACTTGTTTGAGTTAATTTTATATCCAGCTACTTCACCAAAGCTGTTTATCAGGTTTAGGAGTTCTCTGGTAGAATTTTTAGGGTCACTTATATATACTATCATATCATCTACAAAAAGTGATATTTTGACTTCCTCCTTTCCAATTTGTATCCCCTTGATCTCCTTTTGTTGTCGAATTGCTCTGGCTAATACTTCAAGTACTATGTTGAAAAGGTAGGGAGAAAGTGGGCAGCCTTGTCTAGTCCCTGATTTTAGTGGGATTGCTTCCAGCTTCTCTCCATTTACTTTGATGTTGGCTACTGGTTTGCTGTAGATTGCTTTTACCATGTTTAGGTATGGGCCTTGAATTCCTGATCTTTCCAGAACTTTTATCATGAATGGGTGTTGGATCTTGTCAAATGCTTTTTCTGCATCTAACGAGATGATCATGTGGTTTTTGTCTTTGAGTTTGTTTATATAGTGGATTACAGTGATGGATTTTCGTATATTAAACCATCCCTGCATCCCTGGAATGAAACCTACTTGGTCAGGATGGATGATTGCTTTAATGTGTTCTTGGATTCGGTTAGTGAGAATTTTATTGAGGATTTTTGCATCGATATTCATAAGAGAAATTGGTCTGAAGTTCTCTATCTTTGTTGGATCTTTCTGTGGTTTAGGTATCAGAGTAATAGTGGCTTCATAAAATGAGTTGGGTAGAGTACCTTCTACTTCTATCTTGTGAAAAAGTTTGTGCAGAACTGGAATTAGATCTTCTTTGAAGGTCTGATAGAACTCTGCACTAAACCCGTCTGGTCCTGGGCTTTTTTTGGCTGGGAGACTATTTATAACTGCTTCTATTTCTTTAGGGGATATGGGACTGTTTAGAAGGTCAACTTGATCCTGATTCAACTTTGGTACCTGGTATCTGTCCAGAAATTTGTCCATTTCGTCCAGGTTTTCCAGTTTTGTTGAGTATAGCCTTTTGTAGAAGGATCTGATGGTGTTTTGGATTTCTTCAGGATCTGTTGTTATGTCTCCCTTTTCAGTTCTGATTTTGTTAATTAGGATTTTGTCTCTGTGCCCTCTAGTGAGTCTAGCTAAGGGTTTATCTATCTTGTTGATTTTCTCAAAGAACCAACTCCTCGTTTGGTTAATTCTTTGAATAGTTCTTCTTGTTTCCACTTGGTTGATTTCACCCCTGAGTTTGATTATTTCCTGCCGTCTACTCCTCTTGGGTGAATTTGCTTCCTTTTTTTCTAGAGCTTTTAGGTGTGTTGTCAAGCTGCTAGTATGTGCTCTCTCCCGTTTCTTCTTGGAGGCACTCAGAGCTATGAGTTTCCCTCTTAGAAATGCTTTCATTGTGTCCCAAAGGTTTGGGTACGTTGTGGCTTCATTTTCGTTAAACTCTAAAAAGTCTTTAATTTCTTTCTTTATTCCTTCCTTGACCAAGGTATCATTGAGAAGAGTGTTGTTCAGTTTCCACGTGAGTGTTGGCTTTCTGTTATTTTTTTTTTGTTATTGAAGATCAGCCTTAGTGCATGGTGATCTGATAGGATATATGGGACAATTTCAATATTTTTGAATCTGTTGAGGCCTGTTTTGTGACCTATTATGTGGTCAATTTTGGAGAAGGTACCATGAGGTGCTGAGAAGAAGGTATATCCTTTTGTTTTAGGATAAAATGTTCTGTAGATATCTGTCAGATCCATTTGTTTCATCACTTCTGTTAGTTTCAGTGTGTCCCTATTTAGTTTCTGTTTCCATGATCTGTCCATTGGTGAAAGTGGTGTGTTGCAGTCTCCCACTATTATTGTGTGACGTGCAATGTGTGCTTTGAGCTTTACTAAAGTTTCTTTAATGAATGTGGCTGCCCTTGTATTTGGAGCATAGATATTCAGAATTGAGAGTTCCTCTTGGAGGATTTTACCTTTGATGAGAACGAAGTGCCTCTCCTTGTCTTTTTTGATGACTTTGGGTTGGAAGTCAATCTTATCAGATATTAGGATGGCTACTCCAGCTTGTTTCTTCATACCATTTGCTTGGAAAATTTTTTTCCAGCCTTTTATTCTGAGGTAGTGTCTATCTTTTTCTCTGAGATGTGTCTCCTGTAAACAGCAAAATGTTGGGTCTTGTTTGTGTAGCCAGTTTGTTAGTCTATGTCTTTTTATTGGGGAGTTGAGACCGTTGATGTTAAGAGATATTAAGGAAAAGTAATTGTTGCTTCCTGTTATTTTTGTTGTTAAAGTTGGCATTCTGTTCTTGTGGCTGTCTTCTTTTAGGTTTGTTGAGGGATTACCTTCTTGTTTTTTTTAGGGCATTGTTCCCGTTCTTGTATTGATTTTTTTCTGTTATTAACCTTTGAAGGGCTGGATTCGTGGAGAGATAATGTGTGAATTTGGTTTTGTCGTGGAATACTTTGGTTTCTCCATCTATGGTAATTGAGAGTTTGGCTGGGTATAGTAGCCTGGGTTGGAATTTGTGTTCTCTTAGTGTCTGTATAACATCTGTCCAGGCTCTTCTGGCTTTCATAGTCTCTGGTGAAAAATCTGGTGTAATTCTGATAGGCTTGCCTTTGTATGTTACTTGACCTTTTTCCCTTACTGCTTTTAGTATTCTATCTTTATTTAGTGCATTTGTTGTTCTGATTATTATGTGTCGGGAGGAATTTCTTTTCTGGTCCAGTCTATTTGGAGTTCTGTAGGCTTCTTGTATGTTCATAGGTATCTCTTTCTTTAGATTTGGGAAGTTTTCTTCAATAATTTTGTTGAAGATGTTTGCTGGTCCTTTGAGTTGAAAATCTTCATTCTCATCCACTCCTATTATCCGTAGGTTTGGTCTTCTCATTGTGTCCTGGATTTCCTGGATATTTTGAGTTAGGATCTTTTTGCATTTTCCATTTTCTTTGATTGTTGTGCCGATGTTCTCTATGGAATCTTCTGCACCTGAGATTCTCTCTTCCATCTCTTGTATTCTGTTGCTGATGCTCAAATCTATGGTTCCAGATTTCTTTCCTAGGGTTTCTATCTCCAGTGTTGCCTCACTTTGAGTTTTCTTTATTGTTTCTACTTCCCTTTTTAGGTCTAGTATGGTTTTGTTCATTTCCATCACCTGTTTGTATGTTTTTTCCTTTTTTTTTTTTTTTGTAAGGACTTCTACCTGTTTGATTGTGTTTTCCTGTTTTTCTTTAAGGACTTGTAACTCTTTAGCAGTGTTCTCCTGTATTTCTTTAAGTGATTTATTAAAGTCCTTCTTGATGTCCTCTACCATCATCATGAGATATGCTTTTAAATCTAGGTCTAGGTTTTCGGGTGTGTTGGGGTGCCCTGGACTAGGCGAAGTGGGAGTGCTGGGTTCTGATGATGGTGAGTGGTCTTGGTTCCTGTTAGTAGGATTCCTACGTTTACCTTTCGCCATCTGGTAATCTCTGGAGTTAGTAGTTATAGTTGACTCTGTTTAGAGATTGTTCTTCTGGTGATTCTGTTACCGTCTCTCAGCAGACCTGGGAGACAGATTCTCTCCTCTGAGTTTCAGTGCTCAGAGCACTCTCTGCTGGCAAGCTCTCTTACAGGAAAGGTGCGCAGATATCTTGTTTTTGGACCTCCTCCTGGTCGAAGAAGAAGGCCCAAAACAGGACCTCTCTCAGAAGCTGTGTTGCTTTGGCAGTTCCCAGAAGCTGTCAGCTTCTGTGGTGCAGACTCTCACCTGTGCAGACTAAATTCCTAAGTTCCAGGGAGTCCTGGAACCAAGATGGCGACCGCTGCTCCTGAGGCTGAGGCCGCCTCCCGAGCCAGGCGGACACCTGTCCTCTGGTCTGGACGGTGGCCGGCTGTCTGCGGCCTGCAAAGGGTACTGCCTCAGCGGCTCTGTGCTTCCGCCCGTCCCAGAAGCTGTCCGGTTCTCTGGCGCACCCTCTAACCTGTTCAGACTAATTTCCTAAGTTCTGCTCAACAATAGAATTCTTAACAAAAAAAAAAAAATATATTGCTTTGCCCCAGAGTGACAGATAGTTTTCATCTCTAATAATTCTAAGCAAATAGCAGGGACTGCCTAGAGGGCCGTGTAGAGAAGAATTCCAAAACTGGGTATGAACCTAGTTAGAAATCTTATCTTGGAGGATGCAGAGATGGCCCTTTCATGAGGAGTACTTGCTGCGTGTGCAGGTGGATCTGAATTCAGATCCCAACACCCAAATAACGAGTTGGGTGAATGGTTTCATATCTGTATCTGTAACCACAGCACTGCCGATGGGCAGAGACGGGGGTATTGCTGAGGCTTGCTGTCTGCTAGCCTAGCTGAAAACCATGAGCTCCAAGTTGAGGAAAAGACCCTGTTTCAAAGTAGCAAGATAGTGACAGAGAAAGACACCCAATGTCATTGTCTGGTCTCTGCACTCACAGGCACATATACCTTCTGTAGTAGTGTGAATAAGAGTAGGCTAGTAAATGTGAATGTTTGGTCACCAGAGAGGAGTGTCAATATTAGGAAGTGGAGTAGGTGTGGCCTTGTTGGAGGAAGTTTATCACAGGGGGTAGGCTTTGGGGTTTCAAATGCTCAAGCCAGACCCAGTCTCTCTCTCTCTCTCTTTCTCTCTCTCTCTCTCTCTCTCTCTCTCTCTCTCTCTCTCTCTCTCTCTCTTCCTGTTGTTAGAAGATTTGGATGTAGAACTCTCAGCTCCTTCTCCAGACCATGTCTACCTGCATGCCACCATGCTTCCTGCCATGATAATAATAGACCAAATTTCTGAGTCTGTAGCTAGCTCCAATTGAATGTTTTCCTTTATAACAGTTGCCATGGTCATAGTGTCTCTTCACAGCAATAGAACTTTTGACTAAGATACCTTCACACACATATGCACATAAGTTACACACACGAATATACACCAATAAAAATTAGAAAATAAGTTTCTAAAAAAAAAAGAAGAAGAAGAAGAAAGAAGAAAAAGGTTTGTCTTGATCTATTAGAAATGTCTGTGGTGGGCAGCAGATGGGAGTACAAAGGTGCATGATGTAAATACACATTGATTTCATTACCAATTAGCAGCAAGACTGAGACTAAAACCCAGGTTCCCTGACCCTGGCTTGCAATGATTTTACATGGAAAATCATGTAAATTAAAGGGATGACTTGCAGCTCACAGCTACTTGACAGTGTAACCTGAGATGGTCATTAGGAGCACATACCCAGTGATCATCAGAGAAAAACCAATCTAAAATCTAAGCTTGGCAAGGGTCACTTGAATGAGTGGTGAAATAAGACCCAGTTTATAAGAATTCCATTTATCCTGAGCTTTTCAAATATATAAACTCCTGAGGAGATAATTATATTCCCAAGTTGCAAGGGATTAAAAAAAAGAGAGAGAGGGAGAGAGATATAATGCTTGGTTTTGGGTGGTCCTTATAAGGCATGAAAATATTCCCCTTAATAGAGACAATTTATTCTTAAGCACTTATTTTAAAAGGAAAGGGAGAAACTGTATAATGATGCCCCTAGAAGCAGCAATGTTGCTCAAGTAGGTACATCACCCAGATACCCTACTAAAGAGACAAGCTCACTACCCCTCTCCTAGGAGAAGAAATTTCCAAGCTACTTGTAATGAGTAACTTTAACAGTCAACATGATAAAGCCTAGAGTCTTCTGGGAAGAGAGTTTCAAAAGGGATTGTATACATCGGGTTGACCTGTCGGGCTGTCTATGAGGGAAGGGTCTTGAGGGGCTTAACTGACATATAAGAGTTTACCATAAATGTGGGCGACACCATTCCCTAGGCAAGGGCTCCTGAATAGGATAAGAGGAGAAAGCTAGCTGAGGTGACAAGCCAGAATGGAAGCAAGCGGACCTACATGCATCTAGTTCTCTCTGCTTTTGACTGTGATGTGATGTCACCAGCTGCTTGGGTCCTTGCCTTCACTTTCCCAAGGATGGGTGATAACCTGGAATTGTATCTGAACAGATGCTTTCTCCCCTAAGTTGTTTTTTGTCCCAGCAACAGAAATAAATTAGAACACCACTCTTGCGATTATAACTGAAGGGTCATGGGGTATGATGAAATAAACACTGAATCCTGTTGTGTTAAATATTTAATCTCAACCAAGGGTATCTACCCTGACTTTGATCATTTAGTTCCCAGATATAAGACACAAACCTTTTACATTTTTACTAAGCTTTAATCAGCACTAGAGCTGGGCAGATATCTACCCTCTACTAGCTATTATGTCTACTTCCCTGCTAGCCACCCCTCAATATGACTTGCCATGTTCTGTCTCATGGCCATGTTTTCAAGATTCCTACGCCATGGTGTCTACTCTCTCCATCTTCTCTCTCCTCTCAAGATCTTGCTCAGACCCCCAAGCCCAAGAACCAAAACCCCCTCCTACCTCTCTCCTGCCCAGCTACAAGCTGTCGGCATCTTTATTTAACCAATAGTTTTAAATTAAGGAGCAAGGTCACATAGCACCATTGTTGTATGTGAGGAGTCATTTGTCCCTGTGGTAACCAGGGCCAGCTAGTATTTAGCATTACAATACATAGTAACAAAACCAAACCTCAACAGAATCCTGGGATTGTAGAGCTTGAAGGCTTGTGTGTCTCAGGAAAGTGCTAGATAGGAAAGTAGGGGTCTCTGGCCCTGGGAGCTCAATGATGTATACTCCTAGTTGATCAGTATGCTCAGAAGGCTGGCAGTGGCTACAGGACCCTGGCCCTTGAGGCCAAAGTTGTCAGGTGGGACAAATGGAAGTGGCTCTTCATCCAGTAGTTGAGCAAAGATGACAGCTGCCTGTGGACTTGCTATTTGGCTGTATTTCTTCAATAACATTCTAAGGGCTCTAAGCATCTGCAGCTAGTCCTACTTGACTAAGTTTACAGGCCAGGATTTGGATAGCAGGCTCTCCACACTTGCTCCAATGAGGACTCAGGCCATCTGCTTGGCCCTCATCAGTAACACCTTTGAATCCATGGCATGGTCTGCAGAAGCAGCAGCCTGAAAGGATAAAGAAGGCCAACAGTAAATAGACAGGGAGTTTTCCTTCCATATAGCAAAATGGACCTGCTGTCTAAAAAAATTAATATTTTATAAGATCCAGAGTTTAGCCAGTATTATACTTAGAAACTACAGGCACTGAGACTGAATTTGGATCTCTGTGTATACACATTAAAAAGCTCACATTTTTTTAAGATAAAATCTGATTATGTACTGTCCTAGTTTGGTTTCTATTGCTGCGATAAAGACATGGTCAACACCAACTTGGGAGGAAAGGATTTATCTCGTCTTACACTTTATAGTCCATCGTTATGGGAAGCCAGGACAGAAGGTAAGAGGCAGGGACTGAAGCCGAATCCATGGCGGAATGCTGCTTCCTGGTTCATTCTTTGTGGTTTATTCAGCTCACCTTTTTATACAACACCCAGAATCGCCTTCCCACAGGTGGCAGTATTTACAGTGGTATAAGCCCTTCCCATATCAATCTATCAGTCATTGATCAAAAAAATAAAACTGACCCCGCCCCCCAAGATATGCCCTTTGGGCTGATCTGGTAGAAACATTTTCTCAGTTAAAGTTCCCTTTCCCAAGATGACACTGTCTTGTGTCAAGTTGACATTAACCAGCACATGTGAGGTAGGCTGACTTTGGCCTCACTATTTAGCTCGGCATGGTCTTATATTTGTGATACTCTTGCCTCAGCCTCCTGGGCATAAAAAAACATATACAAGTTGATTGTATGTATTTGTGTATGATATGCATGTGTGTAGGATATGTGTACATACGTGTGTACACATGCTCATGTACATATGTAAAGGTCGGAGGAAAACGCTGTATTCTACTCTATCACTTTCTGCCTTAGTTCCTTAAGACTGGGTATCTTACTGAACCTCAAGCAGGGCTGGTACCAGCTAGCCCCAGCAATCTTCCTGTCTCCTCTCTCAACAGTTCTAGGGGATTTAAGGCTCACAAACAGCCAACTTAACTTTTGACATGGGTGCTGGGATCCAAATTTAAGTCTTCAAACTTGCATAGCCATTATCCTTACCCACTGAGCCATCATTTCAGCCCCTACTTTTTCATCTACTCTTTTCAATTAAAGAGAGAGAGAGAGACAGAGAGACAGAGACAGAGAGAAACAGAGAAAGCTAGGCATGATGATAATGTAACTATAATTTCAGCACTTGAGAGTTAGGGATAGGAGAATGGAGTTCAAAGCCAGCCTCAGTTACATAAGTGAGCTTAAGGCCATCCTAGGCTATATGAGACTGTCTCAAACAATAAAATACAAAAAGGCAAAAAATATATATCAATGATTCTAGTGGGCTAAAAATATGTGTATGTCAAATGACTGCCTTTGGCAATTTTTTTTAACTTCATAATTACAAACTTGCAGAGGTGTGGTGTATAATGAAGTCACTGGTACAATCTTAAGTGTTTCCATGCTAATAGGAGTCACTGTCAACTGGCAAATTATAACCTGAAAAATGGTGGCATGCCTAGAAAACGGTGACGGGGACTCATGAAGCTTAGCACCAAGAGTCATAGAATGCCCACGAGAAGCCATCACAGGCAGATTTATTATGACATTAGATAATACGCATATGGCATTAATTATACCCTCTGAGTTTTGCTAGATTGCAGCCCCAGACAGGGTGTCAGGCGGTACACCCCATCCACAGTGTCACATAGCCACTTAGCAGTGACATCTTTGTCATGGGAAGCTTGCAGCACTAGAAAGCCCCAGGCCCCAAGGACAGAAACACTAAGTGTTCTGTATTGCTTCCGTTTGGTGGGCAGCCAGGTGAGCTCACCTAATGATGAGAGAGCAGAGGCTCTTCCCCCTCCCTCAAAAAAACCAAATTAGAGAAAAGCTAAAGGGCTGGAACAGGACCAGAGTAGAGATTTGGTTTTTTGCTAAGACAAGAAAATGCTAGAGAGAGAAATAAATAAAGAAGCATGGGAAAGGAGATGGATGGTCTGTCATTTCATCCTTGAATCTTTGACTCTCATGCCTAGGAACAAACAATAAGTTTCACAGCTTTGATGTTAGAGCTGATGTAACATCCCAGGCAAAAGGAAACCAGCATCTCCACCCCATTCCTGCCACACACACAAAAAACAAAACAAAACAAAACAAAAACAACAAGAAACATACAACTTCTATAGAAGCCCATCCTGCTTGGACAGCTCTGATGATTAATAAATTCATTTTCCTAAATGAATGAGCTAAAGTTTATCTCCTTGCGACTGGCAACAGCTAGGGGAAACAGGGAACCTCACCTCCTACTTCTAGAGACAGCATGTTAAGTGTTTGATAAGTCGCCGTATCCACAAGCCATGTTTTTTCAGGAGGAATACATCTCTCTCTGACCTATTAAAATCTCATTAGCATGTATTTATAAGATATGGTACAAGAATAAGATATGTGTGTGCAGTGTATCATGATCAAACTGAGGCATAGCATTTTTTATTAGATGTTTTCTTTATTTACATTTCAAATGTTACCCCCTTTCCTTCTTTCCCCTCTGAAAACCCCCTATGCCATCCCCCCTTCCCCTGCTCACCAACCCACCCACTCCTGCTTCCCTGTCCTGGCACTGCCCTACACTAGGATATCAAGCCTTCACAGGACCAAGGGCCTCTCCTCCTATTGATGTCCCACAAGGCCATCCTCTGCTACATATGCAGCTAGAGCCATGGGTCCCTCCATGTGTACTCCTGGGAGCTCTGGGGGATCTGGTTGGTTGATATTGTCATTCTTCCTATGGGGTTGCAAACCCCTTCAGCTCCTTCAGTCCTTCCTCTAACTCCTCCATTGGGGACCCCGCACTCAGTGCAATAGTTGGCTTCGACCATCCGACTCTATTTGTACAACCCAATCTTATGGAGTCATTTTCTCAAATGAGGCTCCCTCCTCTCTAATAACTATTTCTTGTGTCAAGTTGACATAAAACTATCTAGTACATGGATAAATAAATCTGAACATGTTATAAGTTTTACTTAACTCACTACCAAATGTGGGAACAAATAAGATGTTACAACTGGTTCAAAGGACAAAATGAACGAGCAGACACATTTACAAACAAAGGATATTGAACTAAATGTGCAAGCAGAACAAATCTGACTCTGTTCCCCGTGGGAAAGGGACTAAACAAACATCCAGCAGGCAGGACAAGATGCATATTGCTCTGCATAGCTTTCAGGTACGTGGCCTTACAGTGCCATGATCTGGTGACAGAAGCCTATTGCTGCTCAGCTGTGAAGGTTCAGAATCCACAGCCAAGGGGCACTCGCGCAGTCCATGAGGGAGCTTGTGTTCCTGCCTCTCCTCTCCGTTGACTCCTGGAAGCCTTGGCGTTTTCTTCTGGTTGTTTTCTCCCTGTGTGTGTCTGTGTCCAAATACGCCACTTTCTTGAAAACAACAGTCATGTTGAATTAAGCATGCTTCCTATGCCAATACAGCCTCATCTCTAATTACATATGCAGTGACCCTGTTTCCAGACCAAGTTGCATTCTAAGCCGCAAATACTTGGGACTTTAACATAGAAATATGAGGGAAACATAATTCAATTTGTAATAGCTAAAGAAACCACAGAGAATCTGAATAAAACCATCTGAGAGCGAGCACTCTAAACAGTGTATAAAATTCCCCACTGAAGCATATTCCTTCCTTATAGAGCCTTATAGAGAATGTCCATGAAACAATTCCAAGAAATATTACAAGAATAATAAGCAATAGCCTGGATCTTTGAGTTTGAAAGTACGCTGCTAGGCTGTACTTTCCTTCTGAGATTACAGTTATTATTCATACATCTTTTGGGTAGATTTGGATGTTTAAAGTCAGGTGTTATGAACACTGGGAATGTGTAGAATACTCCATCTTTCACTTGCAAAGATAATTCATCAGCTTCTATTCAGCTCCAGGTTCTGAGCCAGCCCACTGCGATCATCTTCAAGTACCCATTAGAATCGGATGAGGGCAGAGTTCGTCAGCAAACTCTGACTCAAACTCAGTTTGTCTGTATAGCAAAGTGCCCCAGATGAAGTAGCTTCCATCCACATTTTCTCACAGACTGAATGCTTCCTCTTGAGGGCCTGTCTCTGTGGTTTGTGACAGCTGTCCTCATTCAGTGACTTCACATGATCTCTGTTCCATGTCTGTGTACCAAATGTGTCTTCTAATGAAGACATTAGCTTAGGGTCCACACATGACTTCCTTCTACACTCTAACAGGTTAAGTACAAGAACTTTATATATTAATTTGGGAAATAATAAAAGAGTTTAAAAAATAACAATTCTACCTATAAAAATAATCCTGACCTGGATAGGTACAGCATTGGGATTCTTTTAAACAGCTCCCAGGTGGGCCAGTAAGGTGGTTCAAGAAGTAAAGACATTTGTCACTGGGCCTGAGTTCAACACCTGGGACCCACATAGTAAAAGAAGAGAACCAGCAATACAAGCTGACCTCTGATCCCCCACATGCATGGTGTGGCATGTAATTCATCCATACAGACCCATACATATAAAATAAACAAATAACTGTAAAAAATTTAAAAGCTCCCAGGTGATTCCAGTGTGTATCCAGCCTTAAGAACCACTAGCAAGGAGCTGGTGTGATGGCTCAGTAGTTAAGAACACTGACTGCTCTTGCAGAGGACCCAGCATCTTTGTGGCAGCTCACAACCATTTGTTAACTCCAGTTCCAGAGGATCCAATTCCCTCTTCTGGCCTCCAAGGGCATCAGGTACACACATGGTTCACATTCATGCATGCAGGCAAACACTCATACAAATAGATGTTAAATAGATAGATGATAGATAGACAGACAGACAGACAGACAGACAGATAGATGTTAGAAAGATAAATAGACAATAGATAAATAGATGTTTGTTAGATAAAGAAATAGATAGATGATAGATAGATAGATAGATAGATAGATAGATAGATAGATAGATAGATAGATGGATGGATGGATGGATGGATGGATGGATGGATAGATAGATAGATAGATAGATAGATAGATAGATAGATAGATAGAGATAGAGAGGTAGACAGATGATAGATAGAGAGATGGATGATAGATATTTTTTAAAGCACAAAGAAGACCCTCAGTGAAGACTTTAACCCCAGTTCAAACTACAAGCATATGCACTGTAATTTCCCAGTTATAAAATGAACCAGGTGGATGAAACAATTTTAAAATCCCTTTCAGTATTGAAATTTCGAGACACGGAGAGGAGAAAATAACCCACAGTCTAATTCTTCTTTCATCCTGAACAGTGCAACCTTTCATGGCATCCTGATAAGAAATGGTCCATTTGGGGTTCAAGAGGAAATGTAAAGAAACAGGAAAGTTACCGGAGGATCAACTTCTAACCAATCGGGCGTCCTGCAGTAATACAGTTGGGCAGGATGCTCATGGCAGTCTGCCTAAGTGCTTTTGCAGCTGAAAGCTATCGGGAAAACATCAAGGGGCACCGTCATTAGTGTCTGCATGCAGCTGCAATGGGACTCCTCTGAGAGCAAATTTGCACAAAGAGTGTGGTATGCTAATTAAAATGGAATTCTGTGTGGACATTTTGCTAGTGGATTAGTTAAATGCAATTAGCATCTGGGGCAGAAAGGCACTCTGGGAAAGAGACTGAGCTAGGTGCATTTTGGGCGGATTGGAAGAGTTAAGCTTTGGCTATGGTGCTTAAGGGAGCTGATGCTGCAACTCTCCTTGGGGGTTCTGCTCTCCCTGGTGAGATGAGATTTTGGAGAGCAGTCTAGAACCCCCTACATCAGGCCACACACAATACAAGCTCACTGCTTCTTGGCCTTACACCACCTTTCCACTTCCTGCCTTCCTTGCCAACCATTCGGCACAGAATGTAATAAAAGGAGGTGAACGTCATATTCATTGGTAGACAACCAGTTGCTTAAGAAACCAAGTTGTATCATTATAGGAGATTCCTACGCAAACCTTCAAAAATTAGGAAGGAAGTCAGGTTCCAAACTGGGAAGTAAAATGGGCTGCATAGACCAGGCAAGACAAATAACAGAAAATAATGTGTGGGCTAAAAGAACTGATTTTTTTTCTTTTTCTTTTGCCAGAAGTAAGATGAAGAAGTCTGAAGCTAGGAAGCAAGATAAGAAACAGCGTACAGCTCAGTGGCAGAGAATTTACCCAATGTGTGAGACTCTAAATTTGATCCCCAGCATGGAAGACTTTGTAATGCTGAAGAGCTAGAGCAGTGGTTCTCAACCTTCCTAAAACTGCCTCGTGCGCAGCCAGAACCCAGAACCACCAGCCCAGGCGTGTCCCCTGCACAATGGACTGAGAAGATGTCCTGCACCTGTGGTCCTCAACTTTCCTAATGCTACAACCCTTTAGTATAATTCCTCATGTTATGGTGACCCTCCCCCCAACCATAAAATTATTTCATTGCTACTTCATAACTATAATTTTGCTACTGTTATGAACAAAAGAGACAAAAACCCACTTGTCCATTAAATTCAAAAATTGAAGGTTTTCACAAACTAAAGAGAAAACTTTCTTATCCTGATAAAGCATTCCAAGCAAATATCCATAACAACTACTACAACCTTAGAATCACCCGTTTATACTGAATCCCAAGATAAATCACTCAGTATCTACTTTTTCTTCTGAACATTGCAAAACAGGCCCTAGTCGATGCCTTAATTGTGGTTTCTATCGCTGTAAAAAACACCATGACCAAAAGTAACTTGAGGAGGAAAAGGTTTGTTTCATCTCACACTTCCAGGGAACAGTCCATCAACCCAGAGGAGTCAGGGCAGGAAGTCAGGCAGGACAGGAACCTAGAAGCAGGAACTGATGCAGAGGCCACTGAGGATAACTGCTTACTAATGTTCTCTCTTGCTCAGTCAGCTTTCGTATAGCATCCAACACCACCTGCCCAGAATGGAACTACCCACGGAAAGCTGTGCTGTCCCACATCAAACATCAATCCGGAAGGTGTGCTGCAGGCTTGGTCTGGCGAGGCATCTTCTCTGTTGAGGTTTGCACTTTCCAAGTGATTCTAGCTTATGTCGAGCTAACATAAACCAACCAACACAGTGAAGAATTTGGAAAAGAGGAAAAAAATAAGTACATAAGAAAAGGAAAGAAGGATGAATTTCCAGATTGCCTATGTAAACAAATCCAAATCCAAAAACAATACAAAGTGTAAGAATAAGAAAACCCCTCAGAATTGCCAATCACAAAATAAAAACGTTAAAATCAGTGGACCCTTTAGGCCAAAAATTATCAGTAAGAAGTTATACTAGGAACAAGTGCCACTCACTGCAGAAAATTCTTCATATCTGTGAATGAATAAAGTGTGGAAATGTTTTACAGAGAAATGGAAATTCCCCCAAAGAAACTTGAATAATGAAATATATCATGTTTGTGGATATAAAGACACAATCCCACATAGGTTGCTTTTTCCAAAACAATCCAAAAATTTATGGCAGTGATTATATCTCTAGAGAAGGCATACAAACAGGGAAATAAAGATAAGGAACTAAAATCAGTCATGGAATGTTGTCATCTGAGCGAGAGGCCACCATTTCAGTTACAAACCCAATGCAGCTGTGATTGCCTGCACCGAGTCTGCACAAGAATGGGCCTGTCAACAGCCAGCCACGGGTGGGCAAGGGGATCAAGAGACCCGGGTATCCTCCTACTGAACTAGCAGCCACTGATAGACTCTGGAAAACTAAGAGTCAATGCCATCAATCAAGTAACTACTGACCAGTCTGCAAGAGACTTACATGAGAATTCCAAACCCACAGTCACACTGGTGGTCCTCGCTCAACCCACTGGCTCTCAAAGCTTTCTGATTGCAGATGGCCACCATACCCTTACATGGTTAAAGAGCTGAGAAAATAAATAATCTCACTAATCTTTCTAGGAGAGCACTAATCCCACCCATGACCTTATCAAACCGGGGTTACTATTTCAACATACGAAATTGATGGAGACACAAATATTCTATCCATACACCCATCCTATAGGTCCTCCTCTCTCTCTCTCTCTCTCTCTCTCTCTCTCTCTCTCTCTCTCTCTCTCTCTCTCCCTCTCTCTCTCTCTCGTTTTCCCTTTTAAGAGCTGCCTACACATTTCACCTAACATTCAATCCTCAACACACACACTACCCTCACCATTCATCAAAAATGACTCTAGTGAGTTCTATTTTCAGTGACGGTTTCCTCTATTCTCCATAATAACAACATCTTGGACCCTCAAAGAGAAACACTAATGGGCCTTCATCCTCCAGTATATACTTCCTGACTATGGAGACATTCTCTTACTCACCCCAGAACCTCTCGTTTCGAGCCAAGTGTGTGACCTGTGGTTGACATTGATTGATTATTGAATGAAAGGATGCTTAGAGCAATTTTTCAAATCCTTAATCACCTGGTGAGAACCCATTAGTATTTACATTAATCCCTTAAGTTCCTCTCCCATTCTGTCACCCATTGTGTCCATCGGATAAATTTTAATTTAGTCTCTGTTCTGTATGTTTATGACCTGCTGCCCCCCCCCCCCGGTTTATATGTTGAAATCTCAGCCCCCAAGGTGATGTTATCAGGAAAGGTTTGAGTAGTGGAGCAGTAAGTAATCAGATCTTACAGGCAGAGTCCTTGTTAATAGGTTTGTTTTTTTTTTATAATACAGCTGTGCTCAAACACGCTCTTCCCTTAAACCTTAGAAAACCACAGCTAGAACTATTGTTATGTGGAACGGGTCTTTACCGGACCCCAAGTCTTCCAGTGCCCTGAGCTTAGACACCTCAGGCCTCAGAGCTGTGAGAAACTAAGCCTTCATTGTTCATGAAGCACCACCTGAGCCATCCTGATACAGTCATCTGAACAGAGTAAGATAAGATACCAGCATTTCCTGTCATTTTCTACCATCTTGATGTCGAATGTCTGAGCTCTCAGCCCTGAATTATTTCAGGAACATTAAGTTTAATTTTTAAAAAAAAAAGCCTACAAATGGTAAGAGGCACTTGTATGAAATTGTATATTTGACCAGTAATTGTCTCCTAAATTGATTTAGCTATTGCATTCAGATGAGGAGTTCTCAGCTACCTGACTTCTTGGAAAGAGCAATTAAACCTCTTGATGAGCTAATTCCCGTGAGAGGGCTCAAAAGATGGAGAGAGGAGAGAGTTGGTGAGTGCAAAGGCATCTTTCTAGATGACAGCAAATACCTGGGACCAGACCTTGAAAACTGCATAGCAAGCACGGCTCCCTGAAACTGTGACGGTGAGGGTGACCATGTCAGACAAAGCGTTAAGCTTCCCCTTCCTTGGCCAAGTTCATGCAAACACCAACGGGAATGCAGAAGTGAATGTAGCAGCTCGTGACTTCTGTCGTAAATCACAGGCATGAGCAACGGCCTTTGGTCTGGCCATTTGGGAGCTTGTTATGTATTGACCCGTGTGGTTGGGGACAGCCGCAGCATAGTCTCAGCTATGATATACAAGGTGGTGACACCCTGTTGGATACTCACTCATAGCTTCTCATCTCTGAAAGCCTAAATGTGCCCTGTCTCCCTCCAGATGCAGTAAATTCACACTGACTTAGGAGATGCCCTCCCAAAGATGTCACGCTCTATTGAAATGCATTTCCTTTTAGGGCACTGGATACCATCCTATCCAAGTTGCCTGCTCTGTCCACATAGGGTTCTGTGTTACTCAGACTTGCAGTCTCTTCTTGTTCTAAGGAAGCTTAAAAGTCAAGACAGCAACCCAGCTACTAGGCAGTGAGGGAGTTTTACCATCTTCCCATGCCCAAAGGCTGTAGGGGCAACCACTCAAAAATGCCCATGCTCAGGCTGCAGAGATAGTTCAGTCAGAAAAGTGCTCAATACGCAAGCATAAGGATATGAGTTCAATCCCCAGAACCCACATAAAAATGGGAGACATCACAGTCAGCTATTGGATGGATCACAGGGCCCCCAATGGAGGAACTAGAGAAAGTATCCAAAGAGCTAAAGGGATCTGCAACCCAGTAGGTGCAACAACATTATGAACTAACCAGGAGCTCTTGAATCTAGCTGCATATGTATCAAAAGATGGCCTAGTCGGCCATCACTGGAAAGAGAGGCCCATTGGACACGCAAACTTTATATACCCCAATACAGGGGAATGCCAGGGCCAAAAAATGGGAATGGGTGGGTAGGGAAGGGGGGGGGGGTATGGGGGACTTTTGGGATAGCATTGGAAATGTAATTGAGAAAAATAAGTAATAAAAAAAATATTTTAAAAAAATGGGAGACATGGTGTGCACCTGTAATCCCAGTATCTGAGAGGGAAAGGGAAAGGGAAAGATAGGCAGATCTCTGGGCTCACTGGCCAGCTGGCCTAGATCTCAACAAGCTCCAGGCCTGTAAGAAACCCTGTCTCAAAAACCAAAACAAGAGCTGCCTTAAAAACAAAGCCCACCAGGCAGTGGTGGTGCACACCTTTAATCCCAGCACTTGGGAGGTAGAGGCAGGCAGATTTCTGAGTTCAAGGCCAGGCTGGTCTACAAAGTGAGTTCCAGGACAGCCAGGGCTATACAGAGAAACCCTGTCTCGAAAAACAAACAAGGCAAACAAACAAACTAACCCAAGGTTGACCTCTCTGGCCTGCACGTGCGCACACACACACACACACACACACACGCCCTCGAGCACACATGGTGTTGACCACAGCTGTTCACCTTCACCATCGCCATCACTACTTTGCTGCCTTTGCTCACATGCTGTCCTCCAAGGGGAAGAGCCAATTTCTGGGTGCAGGAATAAGTTAGAAAATGCTTCTCTGGGCAGTGGCTCAGAAGCAAAGCTTACCTTGAGTCTTTCAGGCTCACTTTCCTCCTCAGGGGCCAGACACATCGTTCCTTCCTCCATGACAGTACTTTCCTTAGAAATGCACACTTTCTCTGTCTCCCCAGACTACAAACACCTTGAGCTCAATCAAGCACAGGAGCTGAAAGGCGGTGGGCAGTAAAGCTCAGTGGCTAAGGTCTGTTAAATTGCATCTACTTATTTGCATATGTATAAGTGGTTTTGCCTGTATGTATGTCTGTGCACCACGTGTGCAGTTCCTGCAGAGGCCAGATCTCACTGGATCCCATGACACTGGCGTTACAGATGGTTGTGAGCCACCATGTGGGTGCTGGGTACTTAAACCGGGTCTTCTGCAGGAGCAATGAGTGTCCTTAACTGCTGAGCCAACTCTCCTGCCACATAAATATTTTTAAGAGAACTCATACACCCCAAAATTCGAAAGTCCAGGCTGCTTCTCAAGCCAGGTCACTGGGACACACAGACAAGGGTGAGCACCAGGGCCTTAACCAGAAACATGTTCTGAGGCAAGTTCTTGGTCCTGGTCTCCTCCTGACCCACAAGCTCTTCCTGTTAACTTACATCCCTCCCACACCTTTCTGGCTTCCCTCAGGACTCTCCTCCTGATCCTTCTCCTCGCTTTAACTCCCAGTGTGCATTTCCTTTGCTTCTTGACACTTTCATCAGGGTCTCTCACAAAGCACAGCATCCCCAGTGCCAACACACAGGGTATGCATAAGTTGTATGCAAACACTACGACAATTTATTTAAAGGACTTGAGCATCCATGGATTTGGGTACCCAGTGTATTGGGAGGGGTAGTGGAATTTGTCCCTGGGGATAGTGGAGGGCTGCTATACAGTGTCAGAGAGCCAAACGTACACAATGTGAAGCCCAGAGAATAAGCAAAAGTGGTCCAGCTAAGGAGCTGGAGAGATGGCTTAGCAGTTAAGAGCACTTGCTGCTCTTGCAGAGGACTTGAGTTCAGTCCCAGCATTCATGACGGACCACTTGTAACTGCCTATAATTCCAGCCTCAGAAGGACCTGACATCTCCGATCTCCAAGGATACCTGAGATGCAGAAGGGGAGGTGGAGGAATGGTTCAAAAAAGAAAAAAAAAAATCAGCATCTAGAGACACGAGATTTCTTTAGAAGTTAAGGTCTGTATAATACATGCTTAGAAACGGATGAAAAATCCCTACTGAGCTCCCACCCAGGCAAAAGCCTGAACAGAGTGGATGAGAAGACCCAGAAGGAAATTAGAGTGGGCTGAATTCCCTAGGAGGAGCTACCAAGCACAGGAAAAGTCTCTCAAGAAAGGCAGCGTTGCACTGTGTAGTGAGAGGAACTTTTAAAATGCTGCTCACTGGCAGGGCCCTGAGGCTGAGGAGCACAGACTTACAGTGAATCTCCAGACACCTGCTTTAGAAGCCAGTGCATGCTTCACAGCATCAAATACCTTGATCCCCACAGACAACCGCCTAACCGCACACACCACGCACATGCATACAGAGACAAAGACCGCAGAAATATAATTATTAAAAACCCTGTGTGTCTAATTACAAGTTACTTTTTTAAAAAAAGTATGTCTTAGTAAAATTTACTAAGTCCTTTTGAATGGCATAACTTGAGACCAAGATTTACTTTACCCTATATTCCAAAATAATAAAGCCTGTACTACCTATTAAACTGAAAAAAAATTCTTTGGTTTTTATGTGTATGTGTGTATGTGTATTCCACCAGTGTTCCCAGTGCCTGCCGAGGCCAGGAGAGTATTTTGGACTCCCTGGAACTCGAGTTACAATCTACTGTTAGCCACTGGACATGGATCCTAGGATCCCAACTTGAGTCCTTTGGAAGGACAGGAAGCACTCTTAGCCCCTGAAAATGTCCCAAGAATCCCCACGGAAAAGCGTTTTAATCACTCCCCAGGGCATCCTTTGGAAGCAGGGAACATCAGGGACATGTTGATGGGTGGATTTCAAGGGACTCAGGCAGGAGTCCCAGAAGGTAGGAGGAAAGGGGTGGAATTCGAACCCAGATCTTCATCCCCTCGCATCCTTGACCACAGCAGGCTTACCACTATCACGACGCAACCACGGTTCTCATTCACCTCTGTGGAGCACCAAAGCTCTGTAGCATGTGGTCAGGTGACCTCGCTCCCTGCTCTCAGGCATAAATCGGGGAAGCCCACCCACTCATAACATTTCACACCTAAACCATTCAAACTGAACCAGCAATCCAACAATCCAACAACAATCCAACAGCAATCCAACAGCAATCCAAGAACAATCCAAGCAGTCCTGGGGTGGCAACGCTTGAATCAGACCATTAATGCCACATGCAAAGCTGAATATTTGATGCGGCTAGCCTTCTCTGCACTTTACATGAGGCAGCCACTGTTCTAATCCACATAATCCGAATCAGGAGACTGAAATCATACAACAAGTACCTCGAAGAACTGAGATTCCCAAAGCTATATCCCTTTCTTTTTTCTTTTTTCTTTTTTCTTTCTCTTTTTCTTTTTTTCTTTTTTTCTTTTTTTTTTTTTTTTCTTAAAGACAGGGTCTCATGAATGGTCTCATCCTTGGTTACAAATCAAGTATGAGGCTAACCTCATACTTGATTTGTAACCAAGGATGACCTTGAATTTCTGATCCCGTGCCTCCTGCTTGCAAGGGCTAGGATCGTAGGGATGCTTTGCCACATTTGATGTATGTGGTGATTGGGATGAAACCCAGGGCTTCATGCATACCAGGCAAGCACTCTATCAACAGAGCCATAACCTCAGCTCCTAAATTGGTATTTTTAACCATTCCTCTGCATTGTCGTTTCCTGAGCAGAAACAGAAAGCAGTTGCCGTGTGTTAAGCACGCTTTTAAAGCCGGGCAGACACAAGCGAAGAGAAAGAAGCAGAAAGTCTCCTGGAGAGAGTTATGCAATGCAAATGACCACACAGTAATATGAGGCCAGTGGCTTCCCGCATTCTCTCCTTGCTCTCTGATCAATGACCTTTCTGTCTTCCCTGCTGGACCCTGAGCTCTGTCAACACCATGCCACCAGACGCTTGTGTACTAAAAAGAAACTAACATGCTGACTCTGTATTTTCATTGAGGTGTGAGAACGGAGCATAGAATGCCACAGGTGCGCGGGAAAGACAGCAGGAAAGAGGAAGCCCAGCCTGGTACTCTAACCTTAGGGCTCCCCTTCCATTCAGAAGCAAGCAAAGCACAGGAAGTAGACGAAGCTGGTGTCTGTCAGGGTTCCTGGTTAAGCTGGGCACCCAGCAGAGGTGCAGCAAGTAAGCTGTGGCAGTCTCATGGTGAGGTTCACTGACCTCCATGCAGAGACTTCTACACCACCAAGGACTATTCAAGAACCAGGAGCTGCCAGAGCGCCCACATTTTCCATCAGATGGGAATGAAGGACCCAACAGGGCTAGAAGAGAAGACAGGGCTGACTAAAGCCAGTTAGCCTTTCTCAGCGGCACCGGATTCATGTTGGCTCCAAAGACTATCCACAGTGTCCTTCCTCCTGGGTCCTGGACCTCTCCGATACAGCAAAGCAGTTTCCCCAGAGAGACCTGGTAGATCCTTTACCTGCCTGAACAGCAGCAGTTCTTATATCAGAGAATCCATCCCTCTCTTTCTTAGCCAAGGTCACTCCATAGGTGAAAACATCAGTCATCTGGGATGAGGCAAGTCTGGGCTTTGCCTCACCTAAGCTGTGTTTTCTGGAGGAAGAACAAACCTTGTAGGGACTCAATCCCGTATCTACATAAATAAGGAGTTTCTACAGTCAAGCTACCTCACTCTGGGTACTGTTCCTCGTTTTACATCAGGTGAGTGTTAGGAGGGTCTGTAGAGTGTAACCTGGGCTGTACCCAACAGCATGTTCCCACCCTGTGATGACACCTACGGAAATCTTCAGGAAAGAGCACTAACCCGATGATTCCCAAGAGGCCCCAACCTACTTCAGCTTCTCTAACCCCAGCTCCGTGCACTCAGTGCAGGCTCCTCATGCTGACACACTAGCTCTGCTGTTCCAGAGCTGTCCAATGCTGTCCCTGGTTGTATTATCCTTTGTTTTATCAAATATCATCAGTCATCAGAAACAGCACTCATGTTGCAGGACCCAGAAGAAGGGGCTCGGTGTGGTCCAGCAGCTCTGAATCAGGATCCTGGCTCTTCTAGATGTCTTGAGGGGTCCCTTCATGGGGTTGGCCTAAGAAGTCACTGTCAACAGAGCCTGTTGGATGGCTCCCTGGTGTGAGGATGGAAATCAGAAGCCTCTTCAAAAAATCTAAGCCAGACAGCCCTTGTGAAAAAAAAAAAAGACTAGCCTCTCTCCCCTCAGGACAAACATGCAGGTCTCATGAGCCTTAAATCCTGTTTTGGGGGAGACAGTGATTGCTCCCACAGATATGCCAACAGTGAAGATGAATCCCATTCTGACACCAGAACTCAGAGGACAGTGACTGGGCACCATGTTGAGAGGGAAACTTGCTGAAACCTGAGCTACTCTGAGGGCAGAGCTACTCTGAGAACAGAAAGCAGTGACTGGTGGAATCCTGGACTTAGCCTGTCACGGCCTCTCCCTGAGATGCACCACCTTGGACTATGACATGTGTTCAACATCCCCTGTGGCTTAAGCGTGTCTGCAGGTAGGATCGCAATGCAGTGTCCTCCAGCTCCCTTGCCTGCCTCCTCATTCAAACCTGACCTATCCTATCTGCTTCATCCCTATTGGCTGCACCTATCTGCAACCATAAGCTCTAGCCAGTCTCCCTCTGCCCTCAGTAGTAGGTACCTACTCCATGGTGAAGCTTTCCAGAGGAGCCCTATACTCATTGTGCTGGCTAGTTTTAGGATCTGAAAGGAGGTGACCTCAGTTGAGAAAATGCCTCCATAAAAACCTGACTGTAGGGCATTTTCTTAATTATTGATTGATGGAGATGCTCATTAATTAGTTCATTATGGATGGTGCCATCCCTAGACTGGTGGCCCTGGGTTCCATAAGAAAGTAGACTGAACAAGCTATGATGAGCAAGCCAGTAAGCAGCACCCTCCATAGCCTCAACATCAGCTCCTGCCTCCTGCCTCCAGCCTCCAGTCCTGCTTAAGTTCTTGTCCAGAGTTCCTTCAACTAGAGACTGTTACTCAGAAGTATAAACCAAATTAACACTCTCCTCCTAAACCTGCTTTTGATCATGGTATTCCATCATAGCAATAGTAACCCTAATGAAGAAATCCATCTTCAGGGCAACAATCCAAAGTGGAGCAATTAAGCCATCTTCACATCGGCTGGATGCATCCAACTACATGGGCAACACCTCCAGGGAATTTATTCCTTCCTCAGTGGTCTTTTCAGACTCACTGCATCTTCATTCCCACCAGCCCTCCCAGACCCTCACAGCTCAGAATAGAAGGGAAGGTGTCTTAGTCAGGGTTTCTATTCCTGCACAAACATCATGACCAAGAAGCAAGTTGGGGAGGAAAGGGTTTATTCAGCTTACACATCCACATTGCTGTTCATCACCAAAGGAAGTCAGGACTGGAACTCAAACAGGTCAGGAAGCAGGAGCTGATAAAGAGGCCATGGAGGGATGTTACTTACTGGTTTTCTTCTCCTGGTTTGCTCAGCTTGCTTTCTTATAAAACTCAAGACTACCAGCCCAGAGATGACGCCACCCACAAGGGGCCCTCCCTTCTTGATCACTAATTGATACAATGCCTTACAGCTGGATCTCATGGAGGCATTTTCTCAACTGAAGCTCTGTGATAACTCCAGCTTGTGTCAAGTTGACACAAAACCGGCCAGTACAGAAGGCAAATCAGCAGGACATGGGGCTACCTGTCTGTCTGGGACAGGCACAGTAAAATCTCACTTTAAGAACAAGTCCGGAAGCACAACCGGGTTTGAGTCATGCCTGCTGATGATGCAAGCACCTCCTTGCTGGCCCCACAGTAATGAGGCCTTCCCGTAGATCGGAAGTCACAGGCAGAGAAGGCACAGCGATTTCCTAGGGCGTGTGTGCTTGTGGCCTGTCTGCCCAAGCCTTCCCTCATCAGAGTCAGATAGAAACCATGAGAGCCGAGCCAGCACTTTTGGAGAAGTGCTTCAACTGCTTTCTGCCTCGATCGCTCATGCTCTAAGTAGAGTAATAAAAGTGCTATGCCATGTGAGATGGTTGCGAGGAATAAGTAAGTTAATATGTAAATCACTTAGGACAGCTCCTAAGCTAGAGTAAGCAGTGAGCAACACACCCCGCTGCTATTACCATCATTCTCATTTTCTGTTCCTAGTTACGTGCAGCCCCGAGAGACAGATGAGACCCAACACAGCCCCATAATCCATGCTTTCGTGATTGCAAACGCAATCAAAATTGATGCTTATTGAGAACTTATTATGTGTTTTCTTTAGCCGTTAGTGCCATTCGCTGTGGCTGGTCTCATTTCCCTCACTTTATAGACAAGAAAACTGAGGCTTAGGGTGTTTGGGGGAGTTACCAAGGATACCAATAAGCTAAGGGGCCAATTGACATCCTATCAGATCTGGCTGAAGTATGTCCACTCCAAAGTCTAAATATTAGAAGGTGTCAGGACCTTCTAGAAAGATCTGAATCATGGAGAGAAAAAACTCTCACCTCAAATTCACATTTAAGTTTAAGAGGAAATTCTTCAATATTTAGAAATATGTAGTTACAAATAGTACAAGTTTGTTTCCCTAGCAGAAACATAGGCGGGGGAAGACTGATGCCCTCACAAGCAACTGGAAGCCTGGGTCCCATGCCTTGACCCTGCTTGGAGCTACAAATAGTTCCTAAGAGGAGAAAGCTCAGGAATGAATGGTCTCACTTCAGAACAGCAGCTGGGTCAAGAGACCACCTGTGGATGGGTTGTCACCAGACGCTTGTAGCCTTTTCTGATTTGTTCAGATTATAGGAATGCTGGTTTGGGCCCCAAGTCCACTCCTTAGTTATAGGAGCTCAGGATATTATCAGACTTGCCCCCAACTTGAAAAGGAATGCGTTCCTCCCAGATGATCTTAGGTGCTGTTAGGAAGGAGAACCGGAAGCTGGATAGACCCAGAGCACACTCACCACTGGTACGAGTCTTTCCAAAGTTCACACACATAACAAGAAAGAGACCTGTGGTAAAAAATGAGTCATGTTGCTTTAGCAACTAAGCATCTAAGTTCAGCAGTGTGTATGATGCTGGCCAATCTGTCCAGTCTTCCCTACCTCAGACAGAAAACATTAAAAACCTGTTTCTTGGACCTGGGGCACAAGCCCCTTCCGCTCCACTCGAGCCCAGGGGTACCTTGCCAGTGGAGGCGCCCGACACCCACAAGGGCCCACACAGGATTCCCGACGGGATCCTAAGACCTCTGGTGAGTGGAACACAGCGCCTGCCCCAATCCAATCGCGCAGAACCTGAGACTGCGGTAAATAGGGAAGCAGACTACTCGGGCCTGACCTGGGGCACAAGCCCCTTCCGCTCCACTCGAGCCCCGAGGTACCTTGCCAGCGGAGGCGCCCGACACCCGCAAGGGCCCACACAGGATTCCCCACGGGATCCTAAGACGTCTAGTGAGTGGAACACAACTCCTGCCAGGAGTCCGGTTCGAACACCAGATATCTGGTTACCTTCCCTGCAAGAAGAGAGCTTGCCTGCAGAGAATACTCTGCCCACTCAAACTAAGGAGAGAGCTACCCTCCCAGGTCTGCTTATAGAGGTTAACAGAGTCACCTGAAGAACAAGCTCTTAACAGAGACAACTATAACAGGTAGCTTCAGAGATTACCAGATGGCGAAAGGCAAACGTAAGAATCCTACTAAGAGAAATCAAGACCACTCACCATCATCAGAACACAGCACTCCCACCCCACCTAGTCCTGGCCACCCCAACACAACCAAGAGGACATCAAGAAGGACTTTCATAAGTCACTTAAAAAATTACAGGAGAGCACTGCTAAAGAGTTACAGGCCCTTAAAGAAAAGCAGGAAAACACAACCAAACAGGTAGAAGTCCTTAAAGAAAAACAGGAAAACACATCCAAACAGGTGATGGAAATGAACAAAACCATACTAGATCTAAAAAGGGAAGTAGACACATTAAAGAAAACCCAAAGCGAGGCAACGCTGGAGATAGAAACCCTAGGAAAGAGATCTGGAACCAAAGATGCGAGCATCAGCAACAGAATACAAGAAATGGAAGAGAGAATCTCAGGTGCAGAAGATTCCATAGAGAACATCGACACAACAGTCAAAGAAAATACAAAATGCAAAAGGATCCTAACTCAAAACATCCAGGAAATCCAGGACACAATGAGAAGACCAAACCTACGGATAATAGGAATTGATGAGAATGAAGATTTTCAACTTAAAGGGCCAGCTAATATCTTCAACAAAATAATTGAAGAAAACTTCCCAAACATAAAGAAAACATGCCCATGATCATACAAGAAGCCTACAGAACTCCAAATAGACTGGACCAGAAAAGAAATTCCTCCCGACACATAATAATCAGAACAACAAATGCACTAAATAAAGATAGAATATTAAAAGCAGTAAGGGAGAAAGGTCAAGTAACAACATATAAAGGAAGGCCTATCAGAATTACACCAGACTTTTCACCAGAGACTATGAAAGCCAGAAGAGCCTGGACAGATGTTATACAGACACTAAGAGAACACAAATGCCAGCCCAGGCTAATATACCCGGCCAAACTCTCAATTACCATAGATAGAGAAACCAAAGTATTCCACGACAAAACCAAATTCACACAATATCTTTCCACGAATGCAGCCCTTCAAAGGATAATAACAGAAAAGAAGCAATACAAGGACGGAAATCACGCCCTAGAACAAACAAGAAAGTAATCCCTCAACAAACCAAAAAGAAGACAGCCACAAGAACAGAATGCCAACTCTAACAACAAAAATAAAAAGAAGCAACAATTACTTTTCCTTAATATCTCTTAATATCAATGGACTCAATTCCCCAATAAAAAGACATAGACTAACAGACTGGCTACACAAACAGGACCCAACATTCTGCTGCTTACAGGAAACCCATCTCAGGGAAAAAGACAGACACTACCTCAGAGTGAAAGGCTGGAAAACAATTTTCCAAGCAAATGGTCTGAAGAAACAGGCTGGAGTAGCCATTCTAATATCAGATAAAATCGACTTCCAACCCAAAGTTATCAAAAAAGACAAGGAGGGACACTTCATACTCATCAAAGGTAAAATCCTCCAAGAGGAACTCTCAATTCTGAATATCTACGCTCCAAATGCAAGGGCAGCCACATTCATTAAAGACACTTTAGTAAAGCTCAAAGCACACATTGCACCTCACACAATAATAGTGGGAGACTTCAACACACCACTTTCATCAATGGACAGATCGTGGAAACAGAAACTTAACAGGGACACAGTGAAACTAACAGAAGTTATGAAACAAATGGACCTGACAGATATCTACAGAACATTTTATCCTAAAACAAAAGGATATACCTTCTTCTCAGCACCTCACGGGACCTTCTCCAAAATTGACCATATAATTGGTCACAAAACAGGCCTCAACAGATACAAAAATATTGAAATTGTCCCATGTATCCTATCAGACCACCATTGCCTAAGACTGATCTTCAATAACAACATAAATAATGGAAAGACAACATTCACATGGAAACTGAACAACACTCTTCTCAATGATACCTTGGTCAAGGAAGGAATAAAGAAAGAAATTAAAGACTTTTTAGAGTTTAATGAAAATGAAGCCACAACGTACCCAAACCTTTGGGACACAATGAAAGCATTTCTAAGAGGGAAACTCATAGCTCTGAGTGCCTCCAAGAAGAAACGGGAGAGAGCACATACTAGCAGCTTGACAACACACCTAAAAGCTCTAGAAAAAAAGGAAGCAAATTCACCCAAGAGGAGTAGACGGCAGGAAATAATCAAACTCAGGGGTGAAATCAACCAAGTGGAAACAAGAAGAACTATTCAAAGAATTAACGAAACGAGGAGTTGGTTCTTTGAGAAAATCAACAAGATAGATAAACCCTTAGCTAGACTCACTAGAGGGCACAGGGACAAAATCCTAATTAACAAAATCAGAAATGAAAAGGGAGACATAACAACAGATCCTGAAGAAATCCAAAACACCATCAGATCCTTCTACAAAAGGCTATACTCAACAAAACTGGAAAACCTGGACGAAATGGACAAATTTCTGGACAGATACCAGGTACCAAAGTTGAATCAGGATCAAGTTGACCATCTAAACAGTCTCATATCACCTAAAGAAATAGAAGCAGTTATTAATAGTCTCCCAGCCAAAAAAAAGCCCAGGACCAGACAGGTTTAGTGCAGAGTTCTGTCAGACCTTCAAAGAAGATCTAATTCCAGTTCTGCACAAACTATTTCACAAAATAGAAGTAGAAGGTACTCTACCCAACTCATTTTATGAAGCCACTATTACTCTGATACCTAAACCACAGAAAGATCCAACAAAGATAGAGAACTTCAGACCAATTTCTCTTATGAATATCGATGCAAAAATCCTCAATAAAATTCTCGCTAACCGAATCCAAGAACACATTAAAGCCATCATCCATCCTGACCAAGTAGGTTTTATTCCAGGGATGCAGGGATGGTTTAATATATGAAAATCCATCAATGTAATCCATTATATAAACAAACTCAAAGACAAAAACCACATGATCATCTCGTTAGATGCAGAAAAAGCATTTGACAAGATCCAACACCCATTCATGATAAAAGTTTTGGAAAGATCAGGAATTCAAGGCCCATACCTAAACATAGTAAAAGCAATCTACAGCAAACCAGGAGCCAACATCAAAGTAAATGGAGAGAAGCTGGAAGCAATCCCACTAAAATCAGGGACTAGACAATGCTGCCCACTTTCTCCCTACCTTTTCAACATAGTACTTGAACTATTAGCCAGAGCAATTCGACAACAAAAGGAGATCAAGGGGATACAAATTGGAAAAGAGGAAGTCAAAATATCACTTTTTGCAGATGGTATGATAGTATATATAAGTGACCCTAAAAATTCCACCAGAGAACTCCTAAACCTGATAAACAGCTTTGGTGAAGTAGCTGGATATAAAATTAACTCAAACAAGTCAATGGCCTTTCTCTACACAAAGAATAAACAGGCTGAGAAAGAAAGTAGGGAAACAACACCCTTCTCAATAGTCACAAATAATATAAAATATCTCGGCGTGACTCTAACTAAGGAAGTGAAAGATCTGCATGATAAAAACTTCAAGTCTCTGAAGAAAGAAATTAAAGAAGATCTCAGAAGATGGAAAGATCTCCCATGCTCATGGATTGGCAGGATCAACATTGTAAAAATGGCTATCTTGCCAAAAGCAATCTACAGATTCAATGCAATCCCCATCAAAATTCCAACTCAATTCTTCAACGAATTAGAAGGAGCAATTTGCAAATTCATCTGGAATAACAAAAAACCTAGGATAGCAAAAAGTCTTCTCAAGGATAAAAGAACCTCTGGTGGAATCACCATGCCTGATCTAAAGCTTTACTACAGAGCAATTGTGATAAAAACTGCATGGTACTGGTATAGAGACAGACAAGTAGACCAATGGAATAGAATTGAAGACCCAGAAATGAACCCACACACCTATGGTCACGTGATCTTTGACAAGGGAGCTAAAACCATCCACTGGAAGAAAGACAGCATTTTCAACAATTGGTGCTGGCACAACTGGTTGTTATCATGTAGAAGAATGCGAATCGATCCATACTTATCTCCTTGTACTAAGGTCAAATCTAAGTGGATCAAGGAACTTCACATAAAACCAGAGACACTGAAACTTATAGAGGAGAAAGTGGAGAAAAGCCTTGAAGATATGGGCACAGGGGAAAAATTTCTGAACAGAACAGCAATGGCTTGTGCTGTAAGATCGAGAATTGACAAATGGGACCTAATGAAACTCCAAAGTTTCTGCAAGGCAAAAGACACCGTCAATAAGACAAAAAGACCACCAACAGATTGGGAAAGGATCTTTACCTATCCTAAATCAGATAGGGGACTAATATCCAACATATATAAAGAACTCAAGAAGGTGGACTTCAGAAAATCAAATAACCCCATTAAAAAATGGGGCTCAGAACTGAACAAAGAATTCTCACCTGAGGAATACCGAATGGCAGAGAAACACATGAAAAAATATTCAACATCCTTAATCATCAGGGAAATGCAAATCAAAACAACCCTGAGATTCCACCTCACACCAGTCAGAATGGCTAAGATCAAAAATTCAGGTGACAGCAGATGCTGGCGTGGATGTGGAGAAAGAGGAACACTCCTCCATTGTTGGTGGGAGTGCAGGCTTGTACAACCACTCTGGAAATCAGTCTGGCGGTTCCTCAGAAAATTGGACATAGTACTACCGGAGGATCCAGCAATACCTCTCCTGGGCATATATCCAGAAGATGCCCCAACGGGTAAGAAGGACACATGCTCCACTATGTTCATAGCAGCCTTATTTATAATAGCCAGAAACTGGAAAGAACCCAGATGCCCCTCAACAGAGGAATGGATACAGAAAATGTGGTACATCTACACAATGGAGTACTACTCAGCTATTAAAAAGAATGAATTTATGAAATTCCTAGCCAAATGGATGGACCTGGAGGGCATCATCCTGAGTGAGGTAACACATTCACAAAGGAACTCACACAATATGTACTCACTGATAAGTGGATATTAGCCCCAAACCTAGGATACCCAAGATATAAGATACAATTTCCTAAACACATGAAACTCAAGAAAAATGAAGACTGAAGTGTGGACACTATGCCCCTCCTTAGAAGTGGGAACAAAACACCCTTGGAAGGAGTTACAGAGACAAAGTTTGGAGCTGAGATGAAAGGATGGACCATGTAGAGACTGCCATATCCAGGGATCCACCCCATAATCAGCATCCAAACGCTGACACCATTGCATACACTAGCAAGATTTTATTGAAAGGACCCAGATGTAGCTGTCTCTTGTGAGACTATGCCGGGGCCTAGCAAACACAGAAGTGGATGCTCACAGTCAGCTAATGGATGGATCACAGGGCTCCCAATGGAGGAACTAGAGAAAGTACCCAAGGAGCTAAAGGGATCTGCAACCCTATAGGTGGAACATTATGAACTAACCAGTACCCCGGAGCTCTTGACTCTAGCTGCATATGTATCAAAAGATGGCCTAGTCGGCCATCACTGGAAAGAGAGGCCCATTGGACACGCAAACTTTATATGCCCCAGTACAGGGGAACGCCAGGGCCAAAAAGGGGGAGTGGGTGGGTAGGGGAGTGGGGGTGGGTGGCTATGGGGGACTTTTGGTGTAGCATTGGAAATGTAAATGAGCTAAATACCTAATAAAAAATGGAAAAGAAAAAAAAATTGAAAACAAAAAAAACTGTTTCTTTGTGCATAACTGAATAAAATATGGATTTCTTAGAATTTAAAAGAGCCATGAAATTGTCTCATATGCCTTCCTCATTTTCTTTTTATGGGCACAGAAACTAGATAGTAAGTTACCTAAAATCTCACCACGGGACAGTGTCCATCACAGTGAAGACAAAGCTTTCTCCGGCCTCTCCAGTGTATCACACTGGAGAGTTTGCTCACCAAGTGTCTTATTCACTGTTCGAGTGCTATGAGCAGAAGCCATGACCAAGGCAACTTATAAAACAAAGCATTTCATTGGGGGCTTGTTCCAGCTTCAGGGGCTGAATCCATAACCATCATGGCAGGAGCTGGGAAGCAGGCAAGCAGGCAAGCAGGCATGGTGCTGGAGCAGTAGCTGAGAGCTTCCGTCTTATCCACAAGTTGGAGGCAGAGAGAGACTGGGCCTGGCACAAACTTTTGAAACCTCAGGGCCAGGGAACAAAGGTAGAGGGTGTGTTTTAGTTACTGCTCTATGATTGCTACAAAATACAATGACCAACCAAGGCAACATATGGAAGAATATGCTTAATTTGGGGCTCACTGTTGCAGATAGCAGAGTCTGCGATCAGCATGGCTGGGAGCATGGCAGAAGGCAGGTAGGCATGTCAACAGAGCAGTAGCTGAGAGCTTACATCCTTCCTGTTCCTGAAGAAGTCACATCAGTTAAGCTTGTGCAAACACAGGTCCCACCTCGGGGCAGGTGATCCCTCCCCTTCCTTGTTAGTGGATGGCTTGCCATGTGGGACGCTCTGGGGAATTGTAGCAAAGGTTTAGGGGATTTGTTTTGTTCATCGAGACAAGGTCTTGCTTTGTGTCCAAAGCTAGCCTTCATCACAGGGCTTCAGTTGCCAGAATGTTGGGATTACAGGCACACACCACTTCTACCTAGCAAGAAACTACTTTTTAAATAGTCGCCGTACTAAAATGAAGACATCAAGAATTTCCCCATACAACTCACTAGAACACAAATGTTAAAATAATCAAATCTAAGTCATTAGATTTGGTTGGATTTTTATTAGATTAGGTTAGATTTGATATTAGATTGGATTAGATTAAATTAGATACTATAACCCGTGTCTTGAGATTACAATGCAAATTTTAATGGATTCTTTGAATAAAAAAAAGCATTCTCTAAAACTGTGGCTTAGGAGCTGGGGCAGATCTTTGTTTGAGGAGCTGAGGGAGGAGTAAGTGATCAGAATGTATTGTATGAAAATATTTTTAATGAAAAAATAGAAGTATAACACCATAATAACATAAACCTAAAATATCAATTTCTTCAAGAGAACTGAAGAGACATAGCCATTACTTAATTTTTGAAATAGAAATATGCTGAAGTATATATGCTGCACGTTAAGTATAAATAGTGGATAAATATAAATTCATAGTAACATAGTAAAACTTCCAGTTCACTGGAAATGGGGGAAAGAGAATAAGAAAACTTCATCAAGTTAAGACGCATAAGCAGAGAAGAAGGGGGAGCTGAGAGACAGTGTATAAACAGGACATAAATAATTACCTAGCAGAGACAACCTTAACATCCTGGATACTAGAACATGTGAGAGGGTTGAGTTCTACCAGAAGACCAAGATCCTTAGAATGGGTTTTAAAGAGCAAGGTACATGCAATTCATAAAATAAGAATATATAATGATGCCAGGGAGTTGAAAAACTAATAAACAAACAAACACACATCAGACAAACACAAACGAAAGGGGGTAGGGATAGAGACACCAAGGACAAAGGACAGAGTTGAGACTAAACATGTGAACATTTTGAAGAAGAAGATTCTAGTGCCTGGTGTAGCAGGACATACCTGTAACCTCAGCACTAAGAAGGTCAAACAAGGGGACCGGGAGTTCAAGGCCGTCCTTGACATTACAGCAAATATGAGACCAGCCTGGGTTACATGAGACCTTGTTTCGAAAACAAACAAAAAGGCAAGTGATATTTTTTTTAATGCACTACATCAGAGCTTCTTAAATGTTTTTTAATTCAGAAATTTCTTCTGAGGAAAAAACTTAAGGGTACACAAGGATATAAAAATGTATACAAATCAAAATGGTTAGTAATAATTGTGGTGTTGTGTTGGCTCACATACGCTCCACCACTGGGCACCGCTGCTTGGCAGAGCTCAAGAAGTTTGACTGTGCTTATCCTATACAGCTGCAGGGGCCTGTGTTGGTGGCTCCACTGGGAGTTGAAGAGCAGAGAACACAGTTCCCTCCTCCCCAGGCTGGGAATAGCATCTAGCCCAAGGCAGGGTGGTGGGGAGAAGTGGGAAGTTCTGGCTAGTCTCACAGGGATGATCCTTGGCTTGACAGCAGCAGACTTGGTGGTGGGAAGGCAGAGAGGCCTGCTCCAGGAGACTAGACTGAGGCACTGTAGACGAAGGCCTTCTCCTTGGCTCTCCATGGCAGATCTCGATGAAAAGAGGCAGTCCATGGTTTTAAGGCATTCATTGTCATGGCGGAAAGTGGATGAATAACACCATACCCCACTTCTCAGGGTGGGCTTGAGATTAAATACATTTTGCCTGGAGGAATGTCTGAGAAGGGAAGTTTATTGGCAACGATCTCCAGGCCTCTAGGTACCTCATTAACATGGAGAACTCTGTTCTGAGCCTACTTGACTGTGGTCACATCTCTTTTCCTATTGTCTTGGTCTGAGATATTAGAGATGCCTCATCTACATGTAGAAAGGCTTGGAGTGTCGCCCTTATTTAACTGATGGCCACAAATCTCTCTATGTGGGAGCTGCAGCTACTTGACAGTGGCCCTACCTTACCAGACTTCCTCTCACGGTCCACAGCCCTGCAATAATAAAGCATAAAGAAGTTTATTTTAAAACAACTATTTGATTGATATTTGTGTGTATGTATATACACACATCTATATACAATTTTGCCATTTGTTAAAAGCAAATTGGCATACTAGTGAGATGGATATATAGTTTTATTTTTGCATAAAGAACTAGGTATTGACTGGACATTTGATATTTCAGAACATAGAGCATATCCAATATTTACCAGGGTTGATCAATATTTTATCTTTATAATCAGCCATGCTAAAAACATCCTTTTGCATAAATACATATTATAAAACAGCAGAAATGAATTTAGGGTCATTTCAAACATTATTGGATATTCTGTCCTAATCCCAAACCAAAATCATTTAATGTTATTTTATGAAACTCAAGTTAGCAACTCAAACACCAATTTTTAAAATCAAACATTCTGGAATTATACAATCCAAAGCCATAGTAATTTGATGCTTACAAGCTGAAGAATGACAGTAGGGAAATATTGAAAGCCTTTGTTTTCCCTAATTAAGCCATTATGTTTCTGGAGGAACAGAAAACATTGTGTGTACAGTTAAAAAAAATGCCTGCAACTTTTATAACATATAAGAGCCTCAAGTCTGAGCCAACATGCATCTGGAAGCATCCACTAGCATTATGGGGCATACCAGCACGCACAATGTAAAGTGGGCACACGCTCAGACTCAAGGCTGCAGTGAAGTCACGTGGCACAACACAAGCAATCCTGCCAGAAACACTGCAAACCCATAGCACCTTTGATTCGGAACTAGTTTTGGGTGGTGGCACATTCAAAACCCTTTAGCCACTTTGTTTGTTTTTGTTTTTGTCTTATGGCCTCACATCCATTTACACACTCCCACACGGAGCTGTGAGCAAGGTTTAAGAAGCTGGGTTCTAGACAAGAAAAGGACACTCCATGGAAATTTGCATCTGAACAATTGACAATAATCAGCTAAACTCTCAGCAAAGCAAAATGGATGACGGGGTTCCAGAGTTGTAGGGGCAACATAAATCATCAACAGTAATGATCCCGTCACCTGGCAGATACATATATTCTCCATCTAAGGAACTTCCACACACGTGGTTATGACTGAATTTTACAACAATGCACTACAAGACTCCCCCAACCCTAGCCTCTTTACCTCACTGCCCTTATGAACTCTCAGCCACCTCCTTCCGATACATTTCTCTCTCCATTATACCAAGCCCTATCCTGACCTAAGATGGGGCACAGATTCTTGTCCAACCCTAAACACATACATATCTACATCTATGTCTACTTCTGGGGACATATATACTTGTATTTGTGTATCTACTTTTGTAGGAGCATCCTGTAGAAGAATGTATACAAAAACATAGACATTTATTTTGTCAAAGTCAAACAAAAACAAAGAGATGAGTCTCTGATAAAAGATTCATTTTAGGAAAAATGACTAGGACCCAAGATACCCATGCTCAGGCTGGGGTGGACTTAGAAGGTCCAGACTTTTAGTAGAATGGAGAAATCTATGAAGTTGTTTCGAATGAAGGTTTCATGGTACATTGGTGCTTGTGGGAGCCAGAGATCTCTGATTGGAAAGCAGGCAAAGTTCCTATGCAAAGTTTGTCTTTAGTCTTAACCTGATAGCTAGCAGTTCTATTATCACATGCTAGAGAGTAGTAGGGACTGGAAACAAAGGCTCGGTGGTAAAAAGTACACACCACTCTTGCAGAGGAGCCAAGTTCAATTCCCAGGTTTGGTGGCTCAAAACTTCCTGTAAGTCCAGCTCCAGGGAATCCATGCTGTCTCCTGACCTCTACAGGAACCTACACCCCTGTGCACATACCCTCACACAGGAGAGAGCTGTTTGTTTGAGCAGACACAAGTATTTCCCTTTCTCTCTCATAGCCTGTTGTGCTCTTTTAGTGTGAAGTTACTTCTCCTGTGGAAATGACAAAGTGCCTGACAAAAGTGCTTTGTCACTAAGTGTACTTAAACTTGGGCTTACTTTGCCCAACGGTTTGAGAAATACAATCCATCATAGGGAGGCAAGACATCTCTGCAGCAGCAATGGAAGGCAACTGGCCACATGTCTCCACAGCCAAGATGCAGGGAGTAATGAGGACTGGTGCTCAGCTAACTTTCCTTTTTGTTTTTACTCGCTCTGTGACTCCCAGCTCTTGGAATGATGCTTAGAGAACTTCCCACCTCAGTTAACTCAATCTAGAATTCCCTGAGGTTTGTTTCCATGGTGACTGTAAATCCATCAAACCAAGAACCAAAATTAATCATCCCAGTGGGCATGACACGGATGACTCCATTCTGTATACTGATCACATACACACATGGAGGGAGGGAGAAAAGAAAGGGAGGAGGGAGGGAGGGACGGACAGACGGACAGAGAGTATATAGTTGTAGATGTGAGGTATATACCCTCTGGCAAAGTGCAGGTACTGGATTATCAATATGTATTTGCCCTCTTTGATACAGAAGGCACTTGTAGCAGGAGAGATCGCTCAGTGGTTAAGAGTACTAGTTGCTCTTCCAGAGAACCTGAGCTTCAGTCCCAGGTACTCACATGGCAGTTCACAACCATCTGTTACTCTTATTTTCAGACCTGACACCCTCTTATGTCCTCCAAGGGAACCAATTAGGCATGTCGTTCACAGACATACATGCAGGTAAAACACCTATATACGTTAAAAAAAATTAAGAGGATACTGTATGAGTTTTTCTTGTATGAATGATTGTGATGGGTAACCCTTGTAATGGTCCCCTATGTTTTCTCCTCCTAGAATATCTGACCTCATAGAGTTTCTCTCTTTGAATGTGGGCTGGTCAGAGGTTCTAACATATAAGTCACAGCAAAATAGATGGATGTGACTTACTTCCAAGATTAATTTACCAAAAGAAATATTTGGGAATACAGACTCACTTAGGTCAATAGCTGAGGACTCTCAGTCAGCATTTAGAGAGTACACACTCACTCTGCCCTGTGGTGAGGAACCACTCCTGACCAAATTCTGCTTGCCTAGAATCCATCTACCTACCCAACAATGTGACTGTATTTATAGACAAGTCCTCTAAAGAGGTGAAAAAGCAAACGAAGGTATGAGAACATCCAACTGGGAACTTCATTCAGAGAACTCAGCAAACTGGGTGTGCTCAGGTACAAAGAAAAAGGCCATGGGAAGGCACAAGAAGAAGCCACCATGTGGAATATAGAGCATCCTCAGGAGAAAACAGCCCTGCTATCACCTTGGTCTTGGATTTTAAGACTTTGAGCCTGTGATAAGAAAGCTTCCTGTTGTTTAAGTCTCTGAGTCTGCTATGGCCACAGTGGCAGAATAATAGAGGCATGATCGTGGTAGTGAACTTGAAGATAGTTGAAGCCTTACAGAACCATCAAGTCTTAAAATGACTGCATCTCAGCCACAGCTTGACTGCAGGCCCTTGAGAGACCTGAAGCCAGTGATACGCAGCTAAGCCCTGCCCAGATTCCTGACTGGGAGAAACAGGTACAAAATATCTGTTGTTCTATGCTGCTAAACTTGGTGTAATGACATGCCCATAGATTCAACACAATACGAGTATAGTTCTTTGAGCTAGATAAAGATGAAATTCTCATTATCCCTCATCCATGGGCAAGAAAGTTAAGCCTCAAAGAGAGACAGAGTCAAATAACCTGGCAGACTGTCTCAAGAGAAAGTAGAAGAAAGCAACGGTCATCTTGACCCTCATATAAGTTTGCCTTGGGTCACCTGCCAGGCCTTATCAACTGGGGGACACTAGGACACATAGAACATTTCTGAAATAAAATATCTCAGTGTCACCCTAATGGTCTCCTTGGAGTCTTCGCTGCCAAACAGAGTTGGTGTTTTAAACAAGATCCACCCTGGCATCTGACTTCAGGAAATAATGAGGTCCCTTGAACACAGCCTGGAAGAATCCCTTTCTTCTACAAACCTGTGTCATTCCGGGTCAATGTCAGACCAACGCTGATGGGTAGGATCTTATCAGGAATTGTAACAGCAACAAAAACTCAATATTGGCTGTAATCTAGCACTGTTCACATTAAACTCACCTAATTCTCTGAGGCACATCTACCACCTGCCTTCCACTCTACAGATGAGAAAACTGATGCAGCCACAGGCTGACTGATTTACTCAACGTCATACAGTTAGCATGTGGTAGGGCCCAGACTGAATGTCAGGTAATATAGCTCCAGAGTTAATATGCCAACAAATCTTCCTCTAACTCATCCCACTGCTTAATATCTACAACAGCCATTAGTTGACCATTTCTTTAGTGCAATTCCTTCACTGGTTTAAAGATCAAACTGAAAAACTTTAGTTAACAACACCTGGAGGACACCTTGGCAGGACCAGTGGAAGACCGTCATGCTCTCTCCATCTCCCTCCATGTGCCCTATAACCCCACATCCACACCTCACCCCAGCCCAGGCTTGTGCTTTTGCCTGTAGCCTACACAACCACCCTCCTCTATCCTTACAGCCCAATTTCCTCTGTGTTGTAACCCTGCCGGCCACAGTCCCAAGTCTCCCTACCTCTGCACAAGCTCTCCCATAGAAACAGCCCTCATTCATGTCTCCTGCTAGACACCTCTCTGCCTTTACCTCTTCTGGGATTCTTGCTTTACCATCGTAAGGGTCAGCCACCAAGCCTCTGCTGCCTTCTGAGTACCCCTGGCTCAACTCTTGGGCTCATCCCTCCCTCTCCCACCAGAAGCTGGTTTCTACAAGGACAAAAGCAGCTTATTTGTCTTTATCCTCCTGGCAATTAGCACAGCACCTGGTGTCTATTAAGCCCCCCAGTTTGTTGAATGAATGAACCCAGGCCTCTAAAAGGTAAGTCACAATGTTTGGTTACTCACTCCACTGTCTCTGCTAGACAGCACTGGGGCAGAAAGCCATACGAACACTTCATGGGAAGAGGCCCAGGAGAGATAATAGATTAATCCAATATCTTCAATAAACATATGGAAAAATGAGTTCTGGGGAAAGAAGTCACTTGCCTCAGCTTGTCACCGGCACCAGGGGACACGGTGGATGCAGGTTTCCAGGTGCTTAAGCACCTCTTCCAAACTCTCAGAGTCATCTGTAGGCATTTTCTCTGGCAGATGATCACAAATTTGTAGCTTAAAAACGGCACAATTTATTATTTTATGATTCTGGAGATCATACCTTTAAGAGGAATTTCCTTAGCTAAGATGTTGGCAGGGCTGCCTTCCTTCTAAAGCTAGAAGGTTGACCCTCTTGCTTTTCCCACATTCTAGAGGCTCCCTGAATTCCTCATGACCCACGCTTTCTTCAGAATCAACCATGAAACATCTTCAAATGCCCCTCTCTCCAGCCTCTGTGCCTCTTCTTCCAACTCCTTTCCTTTATAAGGACCCTTACAGTCCTCTACAAGTCTCTTGACCACAGGACCTTTCTTTAATCATCCACAAACCTCATTACCATAGAAAGTGACACATTTATAGATTCTAGAAATTAAGAAATGACCACCTCTGAGGAGCTGGTCAATATAGCATCCTCGAGTTCCTAAATATAAAAACACTCAGAACCTGATAGCAATTTCTGTGAACAGGATGGCCAACAGAAAAAAATCTTCACCAATGTGTAAATATATTTTGTTCTTTTCCCATGTCTAATTTTGAAGAACTGGTGGATGAAACTGTTCCCAAACTACTTAAATAAAATATAACTCTTCTCATACCCATGCATTTATGGTATGCACGAATGAGTGCATACATACACAAATGTATATGAGCACATGTGTGTAGGTGTGTGTGCACATGTGTGTGCACACATATGGAGGTCCAGTATTATTCAGTCACACTCTCTGTCTTATTCACTGAGGGAAGGTCTATCAATTGAACCTAAAGCTCACCAACATGGCTAGTGTAACTAGCCAACTTGCTCAGATACCAACATCCCTGCCTTCTGAGCTTTGGAATTACAGACCTGCCACACCTACCCAGCCTGTATGTGGGCTCTAGGGCTCTGAACTTTGATCCTTACACTTGCATAGGAAGCATTTTAACACTGAGCCTTCTCTCCAGCCCAAAACACCAACTCCTTTTATGGGGATATTATATTGGCTCATGGGTTAGGGATACATGAAGTCATGATGGGTAGGCATGGTGGCAGAAACAACTTGCATTGGTGTCAGGAGCATGTGCCTGCTTGCTCACATCTCAGAATCAGAAAACAGAGAGGGGATAGGAAATAGGACAAGGTACACCCCAAGAAACCTTTTTCCTCATCTAAGCCCCCTCTCCCAGTTTATACAACCTCCTAAAACCATACCATCCGCTGGAGACCAAGTATTCAAACACATCAGCCTGTGAGGACATTTTAAATCTAAATCAGAGCATCCTTCCCTAGTGCCTATGGACTCATGGCCATATCATAAGGCAAAGTGTGTTTAATACAACTCCAGACGTCCCTATTGAGTCAATACTTTAAACACCGTTTAAAGGCTAAAGTCTAAAATCTCTTCTGAGACTTAAGTCGTGCTCTTAAATAAGTCAATGTAAAAACAAAAATTAAGAGAATATGTTCTACCATTCAATGATACAGAGTACATATTCCCATTACAAAGGGAGTGGGGGTTGCAATTGGAGAAGTGGCTCAATAGATAAGAGCACTTACTGCTTTTCTGAAGATCCTGAGTTCAATTCCCAGCCCCTGCATAGCAGCCCAAAACTATCTGAAGTTGTCTTCTTGTGTGCAGATCTGCATGCAAACCAAGTACCCATATAAATAAATTAATAGATATTTTTAAAAGGATGGGGGAGTGGGGGGATGTCAAGGAAATATTGGATCAAAACAAGACCACGATCTAGTAAACGCCAAACTGTGAAGCTCTGTGTCGTGTGTCTCTGGGTTCTAGACCCATCAAGCACATACGCTCTTCTCTTGGGTCAGCTCTATTTGGCTGACACCCCAATGTTTTCATGGTCCTGGGGTCTCCACTAACACCTGGGCGCTACTGTCACAGCTTCATGTCTAATCCACTCAGGAGTTCCATGTAGGGAATCTGATCTAACTACACATCGCCTCACCTCAACTGCTTCCTGAAACCTTGGTGGAAGATTCCATGACTCTCTGACTCTCATATCCTACATGCCCATGAAGCCAGCCCCATGTGGACAATTCCAGATTCTGTTGCTAGTTTGTGATCTGTTGAGGTCTGGTCTCCTTAGACTGTGGTTTACCTCTGTGGGGAAACACCAGTTTTCTGGTAGGGTACTGGGAAAGCTCTATCTCTCTAAGACCATCTCCTTTCAAGTGAATTTGCATTGCTACACCCTAGAGCCCCTAACTGATAGTCTTGCCTTTAGCACACTTTTCCTACTTCCAGTGTAAACATCATGGTTTCTCTTTAAAAGCACTAATCTCTATCAATTAGATATGTTTTGTTCCCATCCACCCGCAACTTTAGCAACTTTACTCAGATTCCTTTCCTTGCCAAGCTTGCACACATTTTACATCTTTCTGCTCCAATTCTCTCTCTCTCTCTCTCTCTCTCTCTCTCTCTCTCTCTCTCTCTCTCTCTCTCTCTCTCTCTCTCTCTCTCTCTCTCTCTCTCTCTCTCTCTCTCTCCATAAATGAATAATAACCATGACACAGCCTGAATGCTAGGCTCTCTTTAAAATTTCCCCTGCCAAATAAATTAGTCCATTACCTCTGAATTCATCCTCACTCAAATTTCTAGGATACAGGAATAACATAGCCAGATGCTTTGCCAGAATGTAACACAAATAGCCTCTAGTCCAGTTTCCAGTTGAGCCCCCTTTCTCCTCTGAACCCTCATGAACATAGTCTTTAACAACTGTCCACATTTCTACTGGCATTCTTGTTCTCCATGCTCCAATCAGGATACTCTGTCAAACTCTACTTAGAGCACTGTGGGGCTTCTCTAGCCTCTTGTTTCAAACCCTTCCTGCAATCAAGTTCTAAATGGCTAGTTGGGTTTATTGCAACAACAACCCAACTATTCAATACTAATTTTCCATATCAGTTACTTTTCTCATTGCTATGAGCAAAGACATAATAAGAGGCAACTTGAGAGAGCAGGGCTTTATTTTTTCTTATAGTTTGGGGACATAGCTCATTGTGGTAAGAAAGGTATGGCAGCGAGTGTGGCATACAGTGATGGTGACAGGGGTGTGAGGCTGCTTGTTCATGTCAATGGCTCAAGATGTCTCAAATATGAAGTTATGTACTAATAACACCATATACTTCTCTGTAATATTTGTATTCTATCTTAGTATGTGATTGAGTCTCATTTATTTAACCCCACAGTAACCCTCTGAGCTCACCTCAGTGGGATGGTAGCTGCTAACATGTATAGTTTACTGAAGAGAAAACACAGCTCAGAAATAATAAGAAATCTAGTTCCCAGAGCAACTAGATATTAAAGATGGGACCATGGGACCAAATTCTATCTATGATTTATCTCCTAGTTCATTAATGAAGACAGTGACTCTTAAATGAGTTAAATTATTTAACTCATTGTGGCAGAATGGTTTGGAAACTCAGATTCAATTGTCTGCAGAACTCATGGTCTTTCAAGTAGATCTTGTTCTTTCACAGAATATCCAGTTATCTTTCACCTGCCTGCTTTGTTAGTTGGAATTTTAAAAGAGTGGAAGATAGTGAGGAAGAGATACAACAGAAAGGGAGAGCATCGTAACTTGGGTGGAAATATTCCAAGAGTAAGCAAATTTGGAGGAAACCCTTTGCAAGGCAGCAGGATGAGATGGGGGGGGGGGGGGGAGGAAGGAAGGAAGGAAGGAAGGAAGGAAGGAAGGAAGGAAGGAAGGAAGGAAAAAGCAGGGAGGGAGGGAAGGGAGGGAGGGAGGGAGGGAGGAAGGGAGGAAGGAAGGAAGGAAGGAAGGAAGGAAGGAAGGAAGGAAGAAAGAAAGAAAGAAAGAAAGAAAGAAAGAAAGAAAGACAGAAAGAGAGAGAGAGAGAGAGAGAGAAAAGAAAGGACCAAAACAAACAAACAAACACACAAAACAACTGGAACTTGCTCCATCTCCTCCAAACTAATTTCACTACATTTACAAAAAGTAAGAGAAGCAAGAAGAATTAGAAAGATATCTCCATGGATAAGGTATTTGCCCCACAGATGTGAGGAATAAATTCAAACCTCTAGAATCCACAAAATGCTAGACTTGGTTGCATAAGGGTCTGTAATCCCAGCATCCCCACAGGGAGATGGAGAAAACCCATAAGCCAGCTAGCTTGGCATCTCCACAGAAAAAGCCAACAAGAAACATTGTCCCAAACAAGATGGAAGATAAGAACAAACACCATGGTACATGTAACATTCACATGCACAAATGTGTGCACAGATATCATACACAGAGAGAATGTGTGCACAGATATCGTACAGAGAGAGAGAGAGAGAGAGAGAGAGAGAGAGAGAGAGAGAGATTTTCTTCAAAATGAAAATCCAGGACATGTAAGTCAGTATCAATGGCATTGTAAAAGAAGGAGTTCCATGAGCCAGAAAATTGATTCTTTAAGAGCAAAAGACAGGATTGGGAATTTAGCTCAGTGGTACAGCACTTGCCTAGCAAGCGCAAGGCCTTAGGTTCACGCCTCAGCTCTGGAAAAAAGAAAAAAAAAAAAAAAAAGCAAAAGACACGGTAAAAAAGAAGGGCCAGAGACCAAGATGAAGCACCTCTGTTACTCCTACAAATAAGAACTCTCACTAGGGATTCTGCAGAGTTTGATCCTTCCACAACCAAGAAGGATGGAAAGGGTACTAAGCCAAGAGCAGCACTGTTATAGACATGGGGCTGGGCTGGATGCTTCTATAAGCACCTCATTTGCTCTATGGAATTCCAAAGAGATGGTCTATACTGCCATTCACATTTTACCCATGAGGAACTGCCATTCAGAGACAGTAAGGGAAGCTGATGATAGGACCATATATCCAAATGCACAATCTTCCTGCTCATCCCAACAGATTCTCCCGTCTCCATGGGGATCTCCTGAGGATAAGTACTCTCACCTATTCAATGTATTAAGGCAAAACACTGGAAATAAAGATGGAAGCAGAAAAAAATATGGATTCTGTCTCCTTATGCATTGTCAAGGACATAACATGACTTTACAGCAGAACTCTCAAGCTGTCTAGCCTTTACACTCTTAAAAATCAACTGAAGATTCTCAAGAGCTTTTGTTTCTATGGCTTAAATCTATTAATACTTTCATGCCAAAAATTAACACTGAGAAATCTCTAAAATATTTCTTTAACTAATCTTTAACAACAGTAGACATATGACACATTAATACAAACAATCCATTTTATGTAAAGTAATTTTAAAAAACAAAAATTAAATGGTGAGAAGGCATTACTTTTTTTTTCTTTTTTGGCAGATGTATTTGATGGCTGACCTCCTTATTCTGTTTGGGATGTTACCACATGCCAAGCAGCTCCTAAAAAGGTTTCCCTGTCTTTCGATCTCCCACTAGCAAGCTCATGAAAGGATGAGAATGAAAGAAGACAATATCTTAGTATGAAACTAGTTTTGCTTTGAGGACCCTCTGAAAGACGCTTCAGAATTCCCTGCTTATCTCTGAGCCATGCTCTGCGAATCACTGGCTTGAGCTGTGATAGCTTAAACCCCCAGAATGCATTTAGAATTTAACTGTGTTCCTTCTGGTGTTTTTGGGTTTTCCCCCAGTCCACTATTTAAGAATATTCCCCTTCTTTCTTGCCTGAAGCACGCTGTGGTCTCTGGGAAGTCTACCCGTCTCATTTGCAATCTTTGCTAGGCAGTCTTAGAGAAATAAGATACACAGGCTCTGTGCTGGCCAGAATAGACACAACTATCAGAATGAGTAGTTTTCACCTTCCCGAAAACCTTTCCTACATGTAATTGGTGCAGAAAGAAGCAAGACAACTTCCGGCCTTTGTGATTGGTGAGGGCAATGAGCACCAAATTCCACCCAGCCAATCAGAACCTTTCTCTGATTTTGTTTCCGTCTCTTAACTTGCAGTTTCTTTTTTCCCTGCAGTGTAGGCACGTTATACTGGATCATTAAATTTTATGATAGTCATCTATCCTATCTTCGTACTTGGACCTTGGACTATGACTCCCATCAGCTGACTTCTAATGGTGTTTTGTGTGTCTGTCTTGGGGAGTCACGAAGTATAGCTGTGTCTGTGGAGTCCGTGTGTCTTAGTGACGGCTCGCACTCATGAACCCAGACTTTCCTGGAACCCATTGTGTAGCTCAGGCTGGCCTGAAACTCACAACAATCCTCCTGCCTCAGTCTCCCAAGTACTACTATTGCAGACACATACCACCAAAGCTTGCTTCATAATAGTGCTTTTAACCCCAAGTTTCCGTCCTAGGTTTTTCTGCTGAACATGTGCCTCATTTTCCCCTGATAAATCTCACCTTGGCGACCCTACCCATCGGTGCCCATGGTGGTTGCCTCCCCTCCCAACTTCCCACATGAAGTGGAAGTTTCTGGTTGTGTCATGTGATGTAGACTCACATGATGTTTTGCTGAGACAGATTCACGTGGTGTTTTGCTGAGGCAAGACCCATGTGAGGGCACGTGATGTTTGGAGAGACTATAAATAAGACTCAACGAAATTCATTGGTCTTGAGTCTTTGCTGATCTTCACCCCGTTGAGAAAGGTAAGGCAAAGAACTTCTGGAGTCCTGTCTGGTTCTGATCTTTCCCTCTCTCTGACTCAGGCCAATTCAGTGGAGTACTGGTGGTTTCAGCTGGGTTGTACTGCCATTGCTGATCATGGTTGGTTAAACTTTTGAATTGGACTGTTGGTATCCTGACACTACTGAACTGGACTGCTGGTATCCTGTCCAATGAAAATTGGAGTCCCCCCAAAAAACTACTTCTACACAGATTCACATCCCCTTGTCCTCCTATTTGCCATCTGTTCTCCCCACCTTTGGAGGTGGGCTAGAAGGAGGTTGTTGAAGTGTTTGAGAACCCTAATTAAAGCAGATTCGGAAACGTCTAAGCCTATACCCACACATTTGCCCCAGCTCCTTTTCCAGGAACTCAAGCCTTCCTTGCAGCCAACAGCGTTAAATGGCTCAGGAAGGCCACCACCTTGCAACCAAGCACCCTAGTGCAACCAAGCCTTTCATCCCCACACCAGCCTCTCCTTTTGCCTAGGATTCGGTGTAATTCAACAGTATTTCTTAGGCACCTGCCAGAAACATGACAGACAATCTACTGAGAAGACAGAAATATAAAATGAGTCTTGACTCTCAAAGAACTCACACTTAGTCAGGAAGATGACATAACCAGTAAAGATAACAAGAGCTAGCTAGTAAGACATGTGTATCACACAGGAGTCTGGCAGCATGAAACTGAACAACAACCCAGTGCTGGCTTATACCAAAAAAAAAAAAAAAAAAAAAAAAGGAGCACCGTTGGCTCTCTAAACTGGCAATTCTAAAAGAACTCAAGAGCATCTCTCTGCTGTTTTTTCTCTTCCACCTCAGATTTTCTACCCTGCCTCACAGCCAACAGACTGGCCTCCATCTCTAGCTTTAGTGCTGTCCATCCATGCCAGCAGAGGATGGGAAACGAAGCAAAGGGAACAGTAAGAGTATTGGCTTCCTGCAAGCCCATTCCTTTCCCTCCCTGCCTTAAACCCGACTGCCCACCTTCCAGGATGGCCAACAGACCTCTCCCACAGCTGGACTCCTGTCTGTCTCTAGTAGCAGGGCTCTCTCCCCCTGAGGGTCTGAGGATGCTAATAGGTTCCCACTGCTGCTGGTCAGTAGGTGCTTCCCTATATGATCTCATCCCTTTCCCCCTCTGTGAACAATGCCATTATTCCTTCCTCAAGTGTGCCTTCTGAGTGTTCCATCTTGTAGAACAGCTGTTTCCTTTAGGTTTAATATATGATCAACCCCGTCCTGAAGCAGAGACCTTTGCCCACAGTCACGGCAACAAGATGAACAGAGCTAGACAGCAGAGAGCTAAGTCTATGGTAATGAGGCTGTTAACATTCCCTCTTGAAGAAGTAGAGAGAGGGTCACAAAATCTTCACAAGACCTTCCTCTGAGATTTCAATCAGCACTCCTTCCTGCCCCAGCTGAACATGACCGAAACTATATAAAGGTAAAAACTTGACTGGGGGGGGGGGGGGGGATTCTCTGCAGTATAGCTGTCGTGAGTCAGTGGAACAATCTCCTTTCCCTGTTTGGAGTGAACAGACCACTCTTTTACATCCCCTCAGCAAAGTCTGAAAACACATCTGTTTCCTACTGGGAAACGGTAGGAAAGCTTGATGCAGGGGCTCAATTGGTGACGTAAAAAAAAAAAAAAACTAGTTTGGGGATGGAGAGATGGCTCAGTGGTTAAGAGCACCCGACTGCTCTTCCAGAGGTCCTAAGTTCAATTCCCAGCAACCACATGGTAGCTCACAACCATCTGTAATAAGCATCTGATGCCGTCTTCTACTGTGTCTGAAGTCAGCTACAGTATACCCACCTATATGAAATAAAATATGGCTGGAGCAATTAGGGCCAGAGCAAGTGGGGCCAGGAAAAAAGTAAACAAACAAACAAACAAACAAACACATGGAGAAAAATAAATTTTAAAAAACTAGTTTCTTTCTCTAGGTTGTGAGACATTGATTGGTCTCTTCCTCAAAGTTTTTCCCTCATGGAAGTGAAGCAGATGATGGTGGTGAGGACCTCTAATTTTCCCAGTGTCTTTTCAAAGCCACAGGAGAGAGAGAGAGAAAGAGAGAGAAAGAGAGCCCTTCTCTAGAGCCCTAACAAAATCCCAGTCACATATCTACCAGTGAGTCACTCCCTAGAACCAAAGAATTCAGTGAGTCTAGTTGGCCACTTATGATCATATGACCCTCTCCACTCTTCATCCAAATCTTACAGCTCAAGCATAAGGGGAGAATGGATGAGCCAAAGGAAATCCTTCATCCTTTTACTAAAAGAAATAGCTATGGGTTTGTATGACTTCCAAACACAGAATGCCTACAGGAAAGAGATACAAATGAAAGGCTAGTAGGGTTAGACAGGAGAGAAGCCATCAGTAGGAGAATGCCTCTCCATTGAGTATCTTTGCCAGAGAGTTAGTGTTTCCCCTTTCGAGGGTCATTCTCAGGTACTCACTCTCACCAAAAGGGAGCACAGCCCTTGCTCCCCAATTATTCTCTGTAGACTTCTCTCAGAGCCATTTACAGGAAAATGCCTGTTACCATTCTGTTTCAAGATCTTTGGCTAGACTTCCAGGTGTGGGGTGGGGGTTAGTTAAACTTTCAGACTCACAGCAGCTGTGGCTAGCGGTACCCGACCTGCACACGTCTAGGGGAACCAGCATCCCATCATGGATGGGGAGGGGTTCACAGTAACCTACCCCTCCCTCAGATGCTGCAGGCAAGTTAATGGTGGCCGGGGAAGAGTGGGTTGTCTTCTCAGTAGTCTAGTCGCAAGTAAGTCGCCCTTGCTCAAATAAGTAACCCCTCACCCCTGCTTATGCAGGCAGCCCTAATCAAATGCGGTGAGCAGATTAAAAAAAGACAAAGTAGGAGGGAAACTTGTTGGGATATAGAATTTCAGCGAGAGGAGAAGAGAATAAAAAAAAAAGATAATGAGAGGATTATGATCAAAATATGTACATTTTATGTACATATGAAATTGTGAAAAAGCAAAGTTTTTTTTTAAATAAAAAAGAAAGGACATAAGCTAACCCAAAAATTAGGGAGGATTTACATCCCAAACTTGAGCAGAGTCGAAGAGTTCTTCCAAAATGCAACCGTGCACAGAGACATGCGCGAACCTCCCAAGTAATAATTGTGGCGGAATTCCTCTTCCTCTAATTAAATGAAACACTGAAGCCTTTGCAAACTGAGATGCACCATGAACATTGCAGACATGATAAGGACGTGTTTAAAACATGCTATCACCCTATTACACTCTCTTGGCCCCTCCAGAATGCGATCTTGTCCCTGTGCCATGCAGCCAGTAACACTGTAGGTGAAGTCTACACATCTTCTCTCCATTCACAACATCAGAGCTGCCTTGCTCCATCCACACCACACCCAAGCCTGCTCGGCCTTGTGCTAGTAATTAGTGCTCCTTTCGCCTCTCCTGAGTCTTCTAGACAGGACCTTGTCTCCTGTCCTAAAAAACAAACAAACAAACAAACAAAAAACAACAACAACAAAACCCTCCCCTGGCTACAGTGTATCACACCACTTCAAAGATATCTCCCTCCATCTCAGGACAGCCAAAAGCTTCCTTTTAAGATGCATTTTGGAGTCAGGCATGATGGTTCACACCTCTAATCTCGACATGTAGAAGCCTGGGTCAAGAGGATCACTTGAGCTCAAGAGTCCAAGACCAGCTTGGGCAACAAAGTGAAAATCCATCTCAAAAATAGTCCTGTGCCTTCCTCTCTGTTAAGAAAGAAATGGAACACAGATGGGCAGGCCTCTCGTCCCAACACTCACAAGGTAGGCACAGGAGAATTAAAGTATTCAAGGGTAGCATTGGTTTCATAGTGCCTTTGAGGCCGGTATGGGCTGCATGGGAAAAGAGTGGGGAGGGGACCAAGAAAGAGAAGGAGGGAGGAAAATCATGCTAGGTCTTGACCCAGAAGAGTACACAGGCTATTTTCTAGGATGCCCATGATGTCACACAGTGGGATATGAGACACTGAAACCCTTCGAGAGAAGCCCTTGACCATGAGACTTCTGCTCCCATTTCTGTCAGCTCAGTCAAAGTGTCGAAAACTGATCATCCCATAATAAATTAAACCAGGACCTTCGATGGCCAGTCTGCTGTCTTCCTGCCCTTGCTCCTTGATGCCCTCAGGCAGCCCCTCTAACCTCCCTGTACCCCAGTAGGAAAACAAGAAGGACTGCATTAGCATTCTGCCACCTCAGTGTTTCCTGAGGAGAAAGACCGTGAATAGAGTACAACAGGCCCTCTTTTTTTTAAATTCGTGTAAGCTTTTGTTATTTTATAACTAAAACGACTGTTCCTTCAACCCACTGAGTGTAAAGTCCATTTCTCCTCCCCTTCACATAACCACAGGACACTCCTGCAAACCCAGCCACTAACTCCACGGAGCCTAGGTACCTCCCTCACCACCAGGGGGCTGTTTTCCTCGCGCATCCTACTTTAAAGGATCGCCTATAGGAGCACGCCTCTCTCCATAGAAACCCAGAGAATAAATAGAAGCAGCAGGTTTTTCAGCGGTTTCCACCCTGACTGTTTCAATTAGGCAAACCCACGCGGCTCTTCCATTAGCATGTGGGTGGAGAAGCCGGTGGTGGCACGACAACCCTCGTTCCATGGTTCACAAGGACCTTCCAATTATTTGCAACCAATAAATCATCGCCTTGGCCGGTGTGGTTACAAGTCACCTCTGAGAGGTCCTCCGGAAGAGATGCACTAGGGACGAATCTGTCACCTTCATGTCTCTTTCAACAGCTGAAATGAGAAACATGTTTTTCCAAATCCTTTCTCAAGTACTTTTTTTTTTCTTCCAGTGAACCCTCTCCAGTGCTTCCTGTGAGTAGACTGAGCAGTAAGTGAGAGAGAATGCTCAGCTTGAAGGTGTGCTCCCAAAATAAGAAGTACGCTCAGGATTTCAGGGGCACAGGCGGGCGGGGGGGGGGGGGGAGGGGGGGGCGGGGGCGGGGGCGGGGGGGGGGCGCAGAGATCAACCTGCCTTTTGTGGGAACCACAAAGCCTTCCCCATGGAGGCTTCCCTCCCTCAGGGATAAGGTACAGGTCTCAATCTGTTTGTTCTCATGAAACATAAGTGGGTACCTCCAATCTCAGCATCCAAGAGGCTGAGGGAAGAGAATCACAAATTCACCGCCATTGGGGGCTACATAAGGGAGAGAGAGAGAGAGAGAGAGAGAGAGAGACAGAGTGGGGGAGGGGGAGAGGGAGAGTGTCTGATTGCCAAGAGGAAGTTAACCTGCACTGAGTGCAAAGGCTGGAGAATAAGAAGGAAACCCCTGGCTTGAGAGTCAGCGGGAGCCTACAGAGAAATAGGTCTATGTTTAAATTCAGAACCTTTGCATGAGAGGTAGGAGAAACCAGTGCTGGGAGAGGACCATGTAGCCCTTTAAAAAGAACGAATCAATCCAGGCACTGCAACGTGCACCTTTTGTCCCAGATGCCAGAAGGCCAATTACAAGTGTGAGCCACCACCACACCCAGCTCCAGTTATATGTAACTCATGCACAGATCACATGCATCTACAAAAGGCAAGCAAGAGGACATAGAATAAAACTATGAGCATCCATAGAATTATGTATGTGCATATATGGGGAGGTATCTGGAATGCTAAACACAATCTATTAGCAATGAAGTCCTAGGAGAAAACTAGATTTGGGTTGAGGTAAAAAAGAATTCAAGTCCCACCACTTCAACACTGGCATCAGGTTCATGCCGATGTCCTGAATTCTCTCCTTGGAACCCACGTAGTAGAAAGAGAGAACCAACTTTTGCCACGGCATATGTGCCCATACATACACACACACACACACACACACACACACACACACACACACACACACACACACATCCACACTCCCGTGCATGCACTCACAAAATAAATAAATGCATGGACGCAATAAAAGTTCTTGAAAATAATTTTTAATTGCTCCGTGTAGGCTATAAATATGACTCAGCATGTATGAAGCCCCAGGTTCGAGCCCCAATAGTACATAAAAAACCAGATGGGTGGTGACACCCATCTGAAATCCCAGAACTTGGGAAGTAGAGGCAGGAGGACTAGAAGTTCAAAGTCATCTTCAACCACATTCAAGGCTAGGCTGGTAACGTAAGACTCTATCCCCCTAGTTCAAAAATTAAATTAAATTAAAATCACTCAGTGTCATATTAAGTATGACTTCTTCATAAAATTCGAACATCTTTCCTTTTACAACTGAGAACAGTGTCTTTCACTCTCTGTATGAGCACACGGGCATTGTCCACACGCTCTGTATATGCAGACATCCTGCTAGCTAGCTCTCAGACAGCTGTCTCAATGTTCCCTCCCAGATCGCTGCTTCTGACACCGTAGCAGTGTCTCTGCATCCTGCCTCACTCTTCCGTGGTCAGCTCATCCTCAGCCACCCACGGTATTATTTCAAGTGGCTCCCAAGTGGACTCCTGCCTTTCTTTATCTTTCCTGCCCTATGTTCCGCTGCAGGGAGACTTGTCTAAAGCACAGATTCAGCCACTCGAGAAACTCTTCAATGGCTCTTTATCTCCTTCTCAACTTCAGGCACCAGCAGAATATCCTGAGGGCTTATTTAAAATGCAGGTTTCTCGGTGTCTTCTTCGAAGGCTCCAGTGCAGAATGTCTGGATTTCTAACCGCCACTGCAGGTGGTTGTGATGTAAAGATAGCTGGGATGGAACTTTGCCAAACACTTGTACTAAAGGTAGCCCTGGTCCCTCAGCACAACGGTCAGGACCCTCATCACCTGGCACCTCCCCCTAGCTCCTCCTCCACCTCTCACATTTCCAGCCAAAACCCAGACAAGGCTCTCATTTGCTACTTCCTTATTTTCCATCACCTCGGCTTTCAACCAAGCTCATCATCCATATCTTTCCAACATCCTTCTTCATTTAGCTGATGCTAGCACACTAGAAAACGTCTGGCCACTAACTTCCCAAAACTCCTCTCAGCCCCTCCTAGGCTTCACGATCCATGTCTCTGCCTCGACATTCTGGTAAGCAAGGTACATGTCAGGCAAAGCTCTTCCTTCAGTCCATTGTATTTTCTAAATTTTGCTACTGACATCCTTACCACGAGACTGATGGCATCCATCACCTTCCCCAAGAGATAGCACAGAGGCTGGCACACTAAGTGCAACCACACCAGGACCTGTAGACATTCTGTTGGTGGCTGGATGAGAGACGGCAGAGGACAGCTTTCACAAGGACAACTTGGCCAAACGATGACACGCACATGTATGTGCCCAACCCTTCCTCAACCACAGGCTGCTGCTGGTCAACACCAAAGCTGATCGTTTTCAACATCAGCTCTCCCCATTCCCCACAAACAGGTACTCAATACTTGGAGAAGTAGCAGTAGAGTCAACAGTAAGAGTTCACCCCTAGAAGTCAATGAACATTGCTACTGAGAAAAAAATTGTTATCTGACCTCATTAAAATAAACTTTTACTGGATGAGGTCCTTAGGCAGCTAGTTTGTGAATGCTCCATCTACCAACCCCATCCTCAGATTCTGGTAAGTAGTCAGAAAGCCCTCACTGTCTGAAAAGCAAGCACTACACGTAGGGGTAAAGAGAAAGAGTTGACTCGTCCCTCTCTCCTGGTTTAATGGTCCTTTGTATGGATCTCCTTCCTGGAAGATTGACACTAACCAATCACAGTCCTATTCAGGTCCAGGTCAGCAATCTCTGACCTACTACTGCACCCTGTCAATGGGAGACCCACATCATGTTTCCTTATTATCAGCACAAAAAGTCTAAATTTATTCAGAATATTAAATACATCTATCTTTGAATAAGAACTCGTGGTTTCCAACAGGTCCTTCCCAGCATGCATGATTGGATTATCTGGCCTGTTAATTCTTTGTTAATTCATTTGCTCACCATTCCTTCTTGCATCTCAAATCTTTGAGACAGTTTCTGGAAGGATATTCTTTATGTGTTCCTCTTTTTTTTTTTTTTTAGGTTCATATAAGAAAATCTTTTTTGCTGTTTTAAGACAGCCACTTACAAGCACAGGCTAGCCTAAAGAGATTCACTTGCTCCAACTGAGCCCCACCTCTCAAGAGGTCCACAACTTCCTAAAATATCCCCAACACTGGACTGAAAACAAAATATTCAGACACATGAGCCTATGAGGGGAAATTTTACCTCCAAACCATAGCAATTTATAGTGATAATAACTCATGAATGAATGGATTTCATCTCACAGGAGTGTTTTCCCTCTTATGGGTCTCGATCATTACTGCAAGAGTAGGTTGTTATAAAGTGACCATTCCCCTTCCCCCTTCTTTCTGAAACCATCTATTCTCCCTTTTCCCTTTGTGAGGTGATGGAGTAATAATCTGTCACCATAAGTTTAATCCATATCCCACCCAAGTTTGGACTTCTAACCTCCAGAGTCATCAGCCATATTAAACCTCTCACCTTCAACAGCTACCCAGACTCAGGTATTCTGTCACAGTAACAGAAAACAGACTAAGACATTGCTGTAACAAATGATTACAACCTGCGTCTACCTTTCAGTTGTGGAGTTTAGACATGCAAAAGGTACTCTTTTAGGGAATCCATATCCTTGTTTTATGCATCACTACAATCCTTGGCTCGTGGCTTGTTTCTCCATCTCCAAATCCAGTTGATTCAAAGCAAGCTAAGTGGTTCTCCTGTCATGTTTCCTTGACTACTTCCAACTTCTTCCTCCAGTTTTAAGGACTGTAGTGGTTTGAATATGCTTGTCCTAGGGAGTGGCACTATTAGATGTGATCTTGTTGGAGTAGGTGTGGCCTTATTGAAGAAAGTGTGTGACTGTGGGGGTAGACTTTGAGACCCTCTACCTAGCTGTCTGGGGAGGCCAGTCTTCTCCTGTTTGCCTTCAGAACAAAATGTAGAACTCTTAGCTCCTCCAGTGCTATGCCTACCTAGATGCTTCCATGCTTCTAACCATGATGAGAAGCCTGTAAGCCATCCCCAATTAAATGCTGTCCTTTATAAGAGTTGTCTTGGTCATGGTATCTCTTTACAGCAATGGAAACCCTAACTAAGACAAGGATACTTGTGGCTACATGGAGGTCATACAGACAGTCTGTGAAAAGCTCCCTATTTTAAGATCAACTAATTGGTACCTTAATTCCATCTACAACTAAAATCCCCTAGCATGTAAGGCAACATAGCCACAGGTGGCAGAGATTAGGGTGTGAACCTTTGGGGTGTGGGGAGCATATTCTGACTGTCACGGCATCTTTTCAATCTTCTTTCTGCCACTGTGCTTACCCTACAGTCCTCACCAAAGAAACCTGTTATCCTCAGAGAGAAAAATGTATTTAGGAGCTTGTATTTTCCTCTACCACCAAGTCCTATTTCCACCCTCACCATTGTCAGATCTCTCTGGAACACTTCTAGTTATCTGCTGAAGTCTTATTCACATCACACTGCCTCTGTGAGCATCCCTTACCCATGGATCCCTGAGCACACTGAGACACTGTGCTTCTTCTATAGTACTTGACTCATGACACAAGGATAACACTCATCATGCTACACTGTGCTCTTGACCTAACTGCCACTCTCTAACATGTCCAGCACTAGCTGCATGCTACGCCTACATGATTTCACCTACTCCTCATGGCAAGCCTATCAGGTAAGTTTCCCTGACCTCCATCTTTCTCCAGCTCCAGCCGATGAGCAGTTATATGAACCCTCTATGTCTTGTTAATCTCGTATTGTTGGCATGTCACTCTAGGCCCCCACCCACCCACATGATTCAGGCCCTATTCATTTGGATCAATCTAATTGGACTGTGGGCTCTCTGAGACAAAACAGTGCTAGTGGCTATTCTTTCAAGTGATGGATCAAAGGTTTCCCAAAGGTTAAAATAGAGGCATGTGACTTCTGATCAGACTCCAGTCTTGGGGTCCAAATGTGGCAAATGATAGCTCACAGTGCAGCCCAGCTGTTTGAAGGTAATCATGCGAAGTTCGAAGTGACTAAGAAAGAACAGCTTGCAAGGCAAGTGCTGTTTCAGAAGTAGGCTCCTGCTGCAGCATCAGCAAGTACCACTGGATGTCCAGCTGGTCACGTCCTCATTCTAAAAGAATGAGCCATCATCCCTCGTGCATGACTCAGTTCTTAAACCAACAGTGGAATAAATAAATGTGTTGGGAACACTCCATTATGGATTGCTATTAAGTAAATTCACCAAATCAATAAACATATTAACATATCCCCTGGCTACAAAGCCCCATGCAGTAAACATTTCCTGAGGATATGTCATTATTTCAGGCATAAAAGATGAATCAAACCAGGCTCCTGAGGAGCTCAGGGGTCCATAGAACAACAGTCTGGAAAAAAAAAATTAGTTCAGTGGGCTGCTACACAATAATAAAAATCCTTGGGCATTTGCTTTATCTTCCAAACCTCGGGTTCCTCATCTTTGAGCTGGGGAACACTGACCCTATAAAGAGTCAGCGCATGGGAAGAGATTAGCATGGCATCTGGCACATGGAAAAATATGGCCGATGGTAACAATAGACTAAGCACGGTGGCACACAGGAAAGAGCATGGGCTCTCGTGTAGCTCCAAAATGCTTTCCTTGGCATAGCCTGAAATGGTGAGGGAAGAGTTCACATGCCCAGAAAACCTGTGGAAAAGGAGTGTATACAGAAAGAAAATGGCCAAGGCAAAGGCACAAAGGTGTGAAGATAGAGACTCAGTTTGTCCATCAACCAACCACATATCTCTCCTCTTGGGCATACAGCTAAACACTCCCCACCTGCCCTCCAGTTGGCAGCATCATGCAATGAACTCGAGTCAATGAAGCAGGCCAGTGTGACATAACATCCGATTCCTAAAATCTCTGAAGCATCTCTCTGTGCGTTTTTGCCCCTTCATCTACTTGCTGGGATGAATCTGAACTCACTTTTAGAGATGGAGGGATGTTGGATCCATGAGTCATCACCCAGAGGAGAGATACCCAGGAAAAGCACCCAACCAGAAACATCACATCGGACTGAGCAAACGAAGGATGCAAAACATCATTGCATTAAAGCCCTGAAATTTCAGGGCTTATTTGTTATATAACACAGCCTGCTGTCAGTTGTCCTAATATAGTGTGAAATCTCACTTGAACAGGGTTTTTGGATTTTTTTTCACTAGTATATAGGTAGGTGAGAGGAAAGGCATGGAAGGAAAATGGAAATCAGTTTACAAAGACACTTCAATTCCTCGCTAGCAGAGCTTAGAGAACCCTGCAGAAGAAGGGGAGGGAGAATTGTAGGAGCCAGAAGAGACTAGGCTAAGTCCTAAGAGAACACCACAGCCCACAGAATCAACTAAGCAGGACTCACAGAGGACTCCATGCAGGAAGCACGGAGCCTGCAAGGGTCTGTGCTAGATCCTCTACATATATGTTATGGCTATTAGCTTGGTGTTTTGTGGGATTCCTAACAATAGGAATGTGGGTGCCTCTAACTTTTGGTACCCTTTTCCTCCTACTGGGTTGCCTTGCCCAGCCCTGATCTGAGAGTTTGTGCCTAGTCTTACTGTAACTTGTTATACCATGTTTAGTTGATATCCCTGGGAGGCCTGCTCTTTTCTGAAGGGAAACAGAGAAGAAGGCGATCTAGGAGAGAGAGAGAAGATGGAGGGAAATTGGGAGTGGTGGAGGGAAGAGAAAGTGTTTGGAATGTATTGTATGAGAGAAGGTTTTTGGGGTTTTTTGGGTTTTTTTTTCTTAATCCTCACTAAAGACTTTGGATCCTTTTCTGTAGAAGATAGAAAGCTATTAAAAGGTTTTAACCGGCAGACTGGCAGAATCACATGTGTGCTTTCAAAAGATCACACCTGCTTCCCACATGTATACCTGCACACATACTAGCACACACGTACACACTGGTAGGAGGATGTGACCACTGTGCAAAACAGGAAAGAGAACCTGGGTAGAGTGAGGCTCAAAGTAGAATTCAGCTCTGAATGGCTTTTAGTTAGTGAGTCCTGAGAGGTGCAGCCCATGTTCTGCTCAGCGTTGTGTCTCTGGGCTTAGTCTGAAAATAAATGGCACATGTCAGAGGAACGGTTCAAGTGGGTGATGAATGAGTGGGTGGATGGGTGGGTAGATGGGTTGGTGAGCAAATGGGTAGCTAGTAGGTAGGCAGATGGATGAGCAGCTGGGTGGATGGACACATGGGTGAGCACAGGTTACTATAGCAATCCTACTGAGAGGATAAAGTAGGAACTAGGATTCAGGATCAAGGCAGTGGAGATGAAAAGAAAGGGACAGAATAGAAGTATATTTAAGGAGCGGGAATAAGCAAAGCTTAGGGACCAATTGGCCATAGAGGATGATAGATTTGCAAAGTAACATCAAGTTCCAGATCTTAAAGTCAGAGCCCAGAGGCATGGGAGACAAATAGTGGGCCACAGCCTTGTCGCCAGCCTGCTTTCAGAAGGACCATCCTGAGACCTGGCCTTTTGCCAGCTACTCAACACATATTTCCTCATAATCTCTGCAAACAGCTTGGCATCCACCACAGAGACAAAGAAATTAAAGGAAGCAGATTTATTGATTTCCTAATACCTCCTGACTTGTCTTTAGGGGCTATTGCCTGGTCTGTGGAAGTCTATATTCCTCCGTGAGTCCCCTGCTCTCCTTTCCTTAAACAGAAAGCATCATTTTCTCCTAGAGCTCCTCTTCTCTAACCTCCTGGTAGTTTCCTTGCTTTTATGATTCTGTGATTCCCCACTCTGAAATTCCTCCCATCTGAGTAGGAATTAACGTTCTACACCAGGGATCACTAAGCTGTTTCTATAGAGGACCAGGGAGCTGCTCTTTTAGGCTTCATGGGCCATGCAGACTTCCTCAATTCCTCGGCTCTGTTGCCCTAGATAATACATTAGTGGAAAGATGTGGCTGTCTGCCAATAAAACTTTGCTTCAAAATTATGGGCAGTGGGCCAAATTTGGCCCCTAGGTCATGTTTATCAACCCCTCCTCTAAACAGACACAAAGGCATTTTGAAGGAAGCAGGCAACAAGACCACAGCAGTTTTGGTTTGTCTCTGTAGTCTCCCTGGACTGTCACTCTTGCTTTTCTTGACATTGGGGACAAATAAGGGGAAAGTGCCATTGTATGGAAAAGGCAGGAACTCTACACCCTGTATCCTATGTGATCCCTAGCGGACATGATGTTTAGTGTGTCCACTTTACAGGTAAGAAAAGCAAGCTGCAGGGATGTGGAGCCAGAAGCTCACTGTCCATTCTGAAGACATGAGAGAGCCAGGATTTGTAGATTGACCTACTGAGTTCCAAGTTCAAATCCTTTCTAACACATCACACTGTCTCCAAAGGAGAGCTATCTTGAGGAAAAGGCCAGATAGTCCCACAGTCTGTTACCACATCCCTGGATCTTATCATTAAGACCACAAGCTGAAGAGCTGATTGACCCATCACTTTGGAATAGACTTCCATTAACCAAGTCCGTAAGGGACTCATTATACATGAATGTCAGCATAACTATTTCCCACAGGTGGCTGAATGGATTTGCCTTGATAAGACTGCCTCCACGTTGAGCAGAGCCACCATGATTACCCAGGAACAACCCTAGCTAGTTTTCTTACATAGTTTCCCTACAATCTATAAATAGATTAAAAAAAAATCTATAAGTGGTCCATAGCCCCAGGCTCAGAGCATGTACCTAATTCTCTGATACTAATTTAAAGCCAACCAAGAATTAAGGATTAAGTATGCCTTCATTTTCTAACCCAAGTCACACTGATCTAGTTGCTCCCCAGGTCTAGGATTCTATCAGTAGGCACAGCAACAAATTACACTCAGCCTTGTCCTAAATCTATCTGCTTATCCTTCTGCTGTCTCACAGCACCATAAGGCTAGCTTTACACTAAGACTTATTTGTTCCAGAATAGGGGTACATATTATCTATTGCATAACTAGAATATCCCCATCCCTAAACCAGCATACATATCTTCCCAAATTCAAGACACATAAAGGTCAAATTAAAATCCCAATGAGTTTGAATTTACAACTAGGAAGCCAAGGTGAGGTGTAGTTCATGATCCATCTCTAGACACAGCAAAGACGAGAATTCTCCCAAATTCAAATCTTAATGGCCAGGACATTGCAGTAAATAGCTAGTTTCTGTTTCTCTCTCTCTCTCTCTCTCTCTCTCTCTCTCTCATTTTTCCATATTCCTGAAATTAGTATTAAGTGCCTCCTTTTTAGTAGTTTTTTCTTTAATAAATGCTTATCTGATTTCAATTTTTTAAAGGTTAATGCAGTTTTAAAAATCTAAAGCATTCACAAGCCTAGGAAAAGCATGCTGAATATTTTGAAATATAAACATCCAGGTAATTTTCCATACATAATAGTGCATGAACAACACAAATAAATATCATGCATATGTGTCTATCTGTATTTTTATAAAAGAATGACATCACACTGTGCCTACTTGGTGGTCATACTAAATAATATATAGCAACTAACTATTCATGTTACCAGATACCCTTCTTTATCATTAATTAATGGTTGCATGGTGGCCTATTGCCATAATTCATTTAGCCCATTCCCTTGTTGCAAGACACAGTCTTCCTTTTGCTGCATTAATATCCACCAATTAGACTGCAGGCTTGGGAACCACTGAGTCTCTTAGTCCCTTGGCTTATTTTTATTAGTCATGCTCCCTGCCTCCCCTATCTGAGCCTGTTCTTCCCTCACAGCATGCTCTATAGTCTAAATGAAGTGAGTGCATTAGAGCTGTCCCTGTGATACAGGCCATGGTCCCCGAGGAAGAACCTTTTCAGTCTGCATGTGGAAGAGCCTAACAGAGAACCAGAGATTACCATCTGGGATGAAAGACAGAAGAGCGAGGGGTAGGGAGTGACCTTGAGTCTTTTCTCCTCGTCTGCCCCTTCCAAAACTTCTCCAGAGACCCATATTAGAAAGCAGGCAGCGGGCATGTCAAGACCAAAGTAACTCAGAATCTAGATTGGCAACTGGGACAACCCACGATGTCCCAGGACTCACAGCAGCTGCCTTGGACACCCCTGTGCACAGGTACTTACACTCATGCGCACCGACAGCAGTGCCTGTTGTGTTTGCCAATGTCAAAAGAAAGCTACTGTCTTCTTCCCATGGCTGGGGGAGAGCTGGGAGAACTTGAACCCTGAATTCTCATCATCCAAATTTGAATTCTCAGCTCAAATCCTACCACATTATGACCTCCGGGACACCGTTTAACTTCAATGTGCCTGTTTCCCCAGCCATAAATTTGTGGTGAAATGATATCCACCTTACAAGACTAAGCATGAAATAATGAATGGTGAGAGTTAACACATGAGCCAGGAACATAGTAAAAGTTAAGTAGGCGCAGGCTATTTCATCATCATCACTGTTGTTGTTGTCATTGTTGTCATCATCATCATCATCATCATCACTATTCCCCCTTGTTTGTGCAGCTTCTCAAAGAGGAACCCGAGCCTTGATAAATTCCAGCTCACCAGGGTCCATAACAACTCCATTATCATAGCCATAAAGCACTGGGGGGCACCTTGAACACTCTGGCTGATATAATGCTATACTCTGGGTGACAGAGGCCAGCCCATAAATATATCAGACCAAGCCTCAAAGCCACAGCACTCAGCCTCTTAAAAGTCAGCAGTCTGTTCTCCTCTCAGAATATATCCTCCTCGCAGACGCAGAGTCCCATGGCCTAAATTTCCATACCCCACCAGTCCGCACAGATTTAATGCCAAGAGGATCTGGGAGGGATGATGACAGAGATAAAGAGTACAAGAAGGAGTGAGGCCGTAGTGTTATTGTGGTACACGTTTCTGGGGTAGATGGATTGTACATAAGACAACCACTATCACAACCCTGAGAAAGTTTAAATCCCCTGTTCTCCATCTTTGTAGTGATCGGAATGCACAGAAACAGACTAGAACACAGACTAAGGGATGCGAGTTAGATCTAGAGTAAAACAGGAGTGGGAGCAGGGGGGAAGGAGAAAAGCACAGGGTGAGGCGTGCAACCTGTATCTCTTAGTCACATTCCCGCTCTGCTTCAAAATCAATTCCACAGTCAATCATAACATTAACTCCAAAAAGAGGTTTATTTCCTCAACCAAACTGAAAGGCCCATATTGACACATGTCTGCTATTTGGCACCTTTGTTGTAAATGAGTGCCTCTTTTCATCGGGGTTTACATGCTGATGAGAGCAGGTGGTTTTTAGCAGCAGAGTCAGGCTCTGGCTGCACGGTCTGAAATCACACTCGCCAGTGCAGCTGGACCCCAAGCTGTTTGCTTGCTCCAACTGACATCACAGCAGTCAATAGGCTTGCTCTTCTGGGGCTCAACAAGATGGGAGAGATGGCCTTACCTGTTCCTCACCCTCTTCTTCCCACACCCATCCTTTCCTAAGTGAAGTTCTTAGGGAAGGCAGAAAGAGAGGCACTGAGAATACAAACATCCCCTGTTAGCTTTTAAGAGGTTGATAGTACTAGCAAAGTGAGGTTGGGGTATCACGGAGGTTTTATACCAAAGACTAGGCAAACATTAAATGCCTAAAATAAGTGTGGTGAAGTCCTTCAGGTTAGAGCATAAGTCTAGGGGCAGAAGAGAAAACCTCCGAAAGATCAAGGGGCTCCCAGTAAGGAGTGTGCATTGCACACTAAGGGTGGCCAGGTGAAACAGCAGAGAGATGCTTTGATCCCTCTGGCCTCAGTGTGCTCTCAGTTGGCTGAGGTGAACTTGCTTTCTGGAAATAGTCTAAGTTACCACACTCCTGAAAATGCCGTCCTCATTGCAAGGGTCTGTCCTGTGCTGAGACTGTCTGCCTTTTTCCTGAGAGCCCCTGAGAGCTCAAGGACAGGATGACCACACTCATATCCATCATCATAACTGTGGCAAAGAACTGTTTAGCTTGCTCTAAAGACTCTATTAATCCTTCTACTCTCCTCGGTGGTCCTCTGACAAACCCAGCGCTTGCCCTCATTTTACAAATGGAGAAGCTGATGAGAAGTTATGGAATTTGCCAAAGATCATAGAGTCAGCCATCCATATATGAATGAGACTGGGCTTCACATCCAGGCATCTGGCATTGGAGAAAGACCATGGCCATGGCTAAAGCATGGGAAGAGGGGTTGTGTCAAGTCAAGGACCTTGATTGGAGCAGGAAAGAAGATAAAAGGGAGCAGTCAGGTGTGATGCAGAGAGTGATAAGGATTCTGGAACATCCTTGAGCAGTCTGAGGGTTCTGTTTGCCAGATATTAAAAAAAAAAAAACAAAAAAAACTATGGGGTCTGGGAGTCTCTGAGAGCAAAATGGCCAGCAGGGTGTCAATGTATGAGAGGCAAGAAGATAGTTCGCTTTGACTTAGTATCTGGTGTTGGTTCAAACTTTGAGAGTCTAACTCTGAGTACTTTATTTTAGGTACATTTAAGCAGAGCACAATTTGGTCAAAAAAAAAAAAATCCTAGTGAAAATTAACTCAATCCCCTGTGCACAGCAAAGCTTAGGCTGTGACTACATCGAAACTCTTTGTAAAGGCACAAGTGACAAGTTCCATAAAGGTAAGTTCTATAGATGAACAAAGTAAATAAGGCTCAAGAGAAGATCCAAGGAGGATAGTGCTACAAATTGCCTGAAACAAGCAAGTTCAAGATAAAGAAACCACGTGGCCTAGCCACACAGATAATGCAAAGGTCACCAGGCTGCTAACCTTGTCCACTCCCAGCTTTCTGTGCATAAAGCAGGTTATGCATCTCTCCCTTTGAAGTGACAACCCAGTGTGTTTAACATTCCTGGTTTTTCTAATGCTTGTCCTTGAACACAAGGACCTACATGCATGCCAGGAGCATGGAATATGGATGGTTTTACCTGACATGGGTTGAGAGTGGTAGACAAACCATGCAGACAGAACCCAATTCCTTGGGGTTAGATGCTATAGGTTCCCACATTCCCACCTGTACCCTTCTCCCCTCCCATATGATGAATAAGAGAAGCCCATCAATGGGTCACCAAACATTAACCAAGGGTCTCCTATAAGGTACTCACTGTCTCAAGTGTATGCGACACTTAGCCTGGGACGAGGTACCATTCCTGTCCCCTTCATCTTCCTGCATCCAAAAGGATCTAGAGGGATCACTTTTGGGCAAGAAAGGGAGTAAGTGAAGAAGTGAACCCATTATAGATGTGTTTTGAAACTAAAGCTCAAATATTACCCAGAAATCGGGCAACATTATACATCCCTTCTGTGCTAGTGTGCAGGGGATGTTAGCATCAAGGAAACCCATTTGAATCTTCTTACGTATAGTAAAGTGAGTCTTTTTAAGGTTTGTTAAACACTAATAGTTTGCCCCAATAAACTCGTCGTAATCAATCATTTGTACCATCCCTCATGTAGTCTACATTTTTCCCATTACCCTTTATCTGTGAAATTGATTATATTAAGTCCATCATTTGGGATGAAGGGAATAGAAATGACAAGGTGATACCACAACACATACATGTTAGATGTGATGGCTTGAGGCTCCTCAATCCCTCCATAATCAACTGTGCAAACCACATAGGCACACAGATGCCCAGAGACTCACAGATGTGCACACTGTGGACTGCCCTGTCTCAAGGTTAAACTCCCCATACCTGGAGGTAGACCACATTCTTGATGCTTCTTGAGGTGTGGATGAAGGGATGGTGGCAGCGGAGCAGAAACAACCTTGAAGTCTGCCTCTTCACTTCCTGATGGTCTACAGATTTTTAGACGATATTTAGATTTTCCTTCTGACTTATAGGGCTGTCTCCAAATGGTATGAAAAGTTCATCGTAATTCTCATGACAGTATTTGTGTGTTTGCCATTCACTCATTTACATATCCAATGAACAATTATGGAGGGTTTGCTTGCTGCTGGAGACTCATCATGTACTGTTCACTCTCAAGAAACCATGGCATACAGAGGCAGGTAATAATAGCACCATGTGATATACGCTTGGCTCTGAGGAGGACAAGCACCCAGTATAAGAGAGAACCTAGATGAAACAGGTAGGAAAAGACTACATAAGAAAGCTGATACCTAAAGGGTGTGTGAATATCAAGCACTCAAATAAAATCTATGTTCTCATACTTATTGTTCTCACCACTGTGATAAAACGACTAGCAAAAGCAAGCTAAGGAAGAAAGGACATACTTTAGCTTGCAGGTTGGGGGTATAGTCTGTTATGGCTAAGAATCCTGACTACAGGAGCTTGAGGCAGCTGGTTTAATTACATCCACAGTTAGCACACAGAGATAAATGCTAGAGCTAGCGTTCTCCTTCTTTTGCATCCCAAGAACACCGTCCATGGGATAGGACCACTCACATTCAGGACATGTCTTTGCACCTCAATAAACCTAATCCAAATAATCTAGAAGACATGCTGAGAGGTCTGTCTCTTGGGCGCTTCTCAGTCTATCAAGGTGACCATCAATATTAACTACCACAAATGATATCATCAAGTATGGTGGGATGCACTTGCAATACCAGTATCCATGAAGAGGAGGCAGGAGGATCACGAATTTGACACAAGTCGAGGCTATATATTCAGATTTTATCTCAAAATAATAATTAATAATAATATCTGAAATTGGAGCTCAACTGTAGAGAACTTACTTAGCATGTGCAAGGTTCTGGGCTTAATCCACAACACCTTGAAGGGAAAAGGAAAAGACAGAATACAACTGATACCACTTCTGGAAGGAATAAAATATTCAAGGTCAGAAAGTCCCGGGTTTAAATCCCTGGGTCAGAGGTTATGTTTATTTCCATCACTTCTCTGAGCTTGGGTTAGCCAACAGATCAGTGAGGCAAGCCCAACTCCACTCAAGCCTGAGGGTAACTTGCAAGTCACCTAGCACAGTGCGTGGCATGAAGTACATGCTCTCTGCACAGAAGCTGGTCATTTGATGCTAGTAGAAAGATCAGTCAGCTCGCACTCCTTCATCAACATGGGAGAAACCCCCGAGCTGAGAGTCACAGCGCAGCCAGGGAAAACACAGTCCAAACATCGCCCTATTTCCCCATTAAAGCCTGACTCTGCTTTGGATACAGGGAGCATTTTCCTCCCTCTTCTCCCATATATTATGATTAAATAACCTACTAGAAGGCGAGGGAAATGCTGCACTCTCTCCAATACATAATAAGGTGAAATTTCCTCACAGGCTCCGGGCCACGCCTGGTCTCATCTTTGTGAGCCAGCGGGAAGCCTCTCTTGAGTGTTGAGGGTGACTGTAATTGAATCATTTTGGCATGAAATTGGGGAATGCTCCATAATAAATCAGACCCACTTCTCCATACTGAAATACGCAGGCTCTTAAGTGATCCTAAAGCCAGAGCTAGCTGGGAAAGGCCAGCTGTTACGGCCCTCGGTGAGGAAGGTGGGTTACATGCATTTCTACACAGCTGTTGACAGAAAGGATATTGAAAGGTCACCATGCCTATTCTTGTGGCTCCAGGTAACCCACTAGGTTCTCACTGAGTCTTTGATGTGTTTAAAGATATGCTAAGGAAGCAGATGCCTTAGGCAGACACAATCGGATCATGGGAAAAGCAGAGGGTCTGAATCTGACAGTGCTGGGCCAAATCTTTAGTCCATCTCTTCTTATCTATCAGTATGGCCTTGGACAAGCTACTCAGGCTCACTGAGCATCCTCTTAGGTAAAAATGGAAAATAAAATAACATTGTATTGCTTTCCATATGCTGCTATAACAAATACTACACAACACTGGCTTAATATTATGTAACAGGATTTGTTCTCTTATGGTTCCAGCCACACATCACAGATGTTTTCTGCTTGAGATTCTGAGAGAAGAATCCAAGAGCCTATTTCCTTCCTATTTCCTTTTTCTGTTTTTAGTGGGTGCCTCATAGCTCCTACTTCCAATCTCAAAGCACATCACCCTAACTTCTGCTTCATCATGCTAGCTTTCCCCCCTGAACCCAACTCTCCTAGAAGACCCCCCCCCGCCATGGTTTCACCTGGCCCACTCAAGGAATCCTAGAAAGGCCTCATCTCGGTATCGTCAGCTTTCAAAGGAGACAAAATCTCCTTTTTCATGTAAGGTGACATTCTAAGATGCTAGAGATTAGGGTTTAATACTGATCACTTTTCTCATCTCTGTGGCAAATATCTGACAGAAGCAACTTCAGGGAAGAAGGGTTTCTTTAGGATATTGGCTATAGGAAAGCCTCATGAGGTGGCTGATCACTGTGCCCAAAGTCAGGAAGCAGAGAGATGAGTACTGATGCCCAGCTGGCTTCCTCTGCTCTCCTTCTTAGTCTGTTTTGAACCCTAGTCCATGGTATGATGCCACCCACATTCAGGGATGGTCTTTTGTCTTTTATGCATTCTTGAGCAATTTAATATAAGTATACAGTATAACTTGATTGTGTCTACCTTCAACTCTCCCCCCACCATCCCTCAGGGTGAATGTTCCCCCTCCCATACACATGTACACACACACACACATATACGCACGCACTCACACACACACACACACACACACACACACACACACACACACACACACACACACACGAGAAGTGTGTCTCCTTAGAGATTTCAAATCCAGCAAGCTGACGGTGGAGATTAACCATCATAGATGTGACCATGTTTGAAGGATCATCATCCAACCTACCAGAATTACCAAATGACAGAGAGATGCGCATGTCAGGCAGCTAGCATGCCGCCTGGCCTCTAATATCATCTGGTCATGATTGTCCATCCTTCTTTGTTCCTCAATCCTCCAGGATATTTGTGTCCTTAGGGACTATTTGCATGGCTTGCCTTGTCTGGCTTCAGGGAAGATTCATTTGAACCTAGCTCTGAATATCTTCTTACCTAGATCTGTTCTTCATTTTGTGATGAATCACCTCCAGCCTTCACAGGCCAGTATTCTTGTTCAGAAATGTTTGCAAGGAAAAGAAACTGTCTCAGGCTAGATGGAGTCATTACACACCAAGCAACAATGCATTCAAGAGTAGGAAGCCCAGTCACAGATGGAGCATAGTCTTACAACCTCTCTCTGCACCATGTCTCCTTCACCTCTGCTTCTCTCTGTCCGTTGCCTCAAAGTGCAACTTCTGGGCAAGGCTCTAGTCTACACACACCTTCTGTTTGCCCGTGTGGCTGGCTGCCCTCTACACCAATTCTAGCCTCAAATTTCATGACTGTCTACTGTCCAACCCCATCCCAGTCAGCCAGTCTCTTTATATTTTTGTTTAACTTATCAGTAGATAGAATAAATTCACTCAACCCACCATAAATACTCCTGATCTAGGAGTCCAATCTGCTCCAGTCAGCTGTGTATGGGTTTTAGGGGCTGAGCAATCATAGCATAGACCTGGATTCTTAGGTCCACATCTGAGGAAAAGAGCAATAGCCAAAAAGGCAACTTAAAGTAGGCAGTCACTCGATGTGGATTTTCAACTACCTAGCTTTAAAAGGGACCCAGAGATCTACTAATATTCAAAAGTAATAATCAGTTTTACTGGGAGCTGCAATAGCCAACAGTCATTAATAGCAAGCTACCTGACCATTAAGAATGAGAATCCCATGAACAAAATAACCATGAATTCCCACTTCGGTCTGGTTTTGTCATCACACACGCCTTACTAAGTCCTACAGCTAGAGACATCATATGGTAAAAGATACCAGACATGTCTAGAATGTAATGTTACCAGCTGCTGTGCCTCGAGGGGCAAAGATGTCCATTCCCTCTAAGGGTGTTGCAAGGTAACACCTTCAGAGAGCACATGAACTCTTAAAGCCAATAGAAAGCCTTTATTCCCCAGCCGGTGGGCTACACAGGGAAGTTACCTAAACCATGTAGCCACAAGCCCTGCCACTCTTTGCTTTAATGCATGAAAACAATATCCTGCTTGACACACTTCGATTGGCAAGAACAGTTAGCAGTAAGCCAACCTACAGAAGCCAAAAAGCAAGGTTAGTACATTTAGCAACTGTGGATTATAATGGATTAGGTCTTTGTTCTTGTTTTGGCGGGTGTTGGGGTCTACACACTGGGCATTTAGGTCAGAATGATGCCTTTGTGCCTCTAGCATGGCATGAGTTGTGCTAAGGTCTGGGGTCTGTTATAAGGGTTCAGGTAGCCTTGAGTGTGCATGAGAATACCTGACTCAAGACCTTCAGGTATATTTCTAGCTGTGATGTCTAAGTCAAGTGACTATTCAAAGCAAGTGACACAAACCCTGTTGTCTGAGCTTTCACTGACTACTGAAAAGTTTAATCCCCCAAAATGCAAGATTTAGAAGGCAGGCAGAAAAAGAAGCCAGCAATGACAGAGTTCTGCTACACCCTAGAATTATGGGGGTCAGGGTTATCAAGGTCTAGAACTATCCATATAACTCAGATCTGGTGGACATCACAATATCTTGGCTATCCTCTTTAAAAAGTTAGGTCGTCCCTGTGTAGGTAAGCCTTTTCTACCCCAGGGTCCAGGGAAAAGGAGTCAAGTGAATGTGAGCTTAACTCCCATCAGGGTCCCTCCAGACGTCATCCATCAAATACAATGGAAAAAGTGGGTAGCTTAGAAGAGTCTTCACTCAGATAGTAAGACTCAGATAGGGGAGAGAAGATCCATCTAGGTCATGATTGGCTGAGTTCCACCTTACTGCGGAGCCCAGGTAACAGAACACAGGGGGAATGGGATTGAGATCCGTGCTGCATGTGTTTATCAGCCCATTTCCAATTTTGTGTCTGAAATCAAACAGCCAAGGATCAGCATGCTTTGAATTTTAATCTGTCCCTCAAGGGCAGTCACAGATTATGAATACAGAGCACTTGCTTCAGGCATGGTGAGCCAGCTCAGTACACAATACTTACCCCGGGGTTCTCCTCTTTGCCGTCAGCCTCAGCAGAGTAGTCCTAATGGTCTTCTCTTAGCCAAAATTCTCATGCCAAAAAAATAGAAGCAGTTTTATTTCCATCCAATAAGACCATCTGACAGAGCTCTGGAGGCCACAGGGGAACTGATGAAGTCTCATTTCCTCTCTTAAACACTCATCGACTCTGACATCTCGGCCCCGGGTGATGGTTAGGAAAGGACTTTGTTTATCGATGGAGTTGGTCCACCATGAAAATGATTGTTAGTTTTTTTTAAAAAATCTTCTCTGTGGTAACAAAAAGACACCAAACACTCATTCTATGATGTCTCAAAACTGCAATGGAAGTCAAAAATGATCATCAAAACTCAAATACTAGAACCCTGTGAGTAGCCGCCAGTTTTAGATATTTTGAATTTATGGATTCCTTTCCTATAAATCAGGGCACCTGATGCCCAACTTGGACTTGAGACCTAACACTCAGCCAAGCCTAAGCGTACATATTTGACAAGTGTGGGATGAATGGCTGATGAGGATTTAATCCTGTTAACTTGCAGACACAAAGAAAATAAATTGAGATAACTTTTTTTTGAGACAAATTGGTTTGAGTCTGTAGAATCCAATGCCAGCTATCAATCCCATCTCTGGCTCAATTGGAGATGCCCATATGAATTAACCAGAGGCTTCATGCTCAAGAAGCATAAAAATGTATCCTGTGTTGTTGTTGTTGCTGTTGTTGTTGTTGTTGTTGTTGGGTTACCAGGGTTGAAACAGGGTCTCTAGTGCAAGCTGAACTCAAACTCACCATATAGCTGAGGATAATCATGGAGTTCTGATCCTCCTGCTCCCACCTCCTGGCTGCTGGAATTATAGGCATGTGCCATCAGTTTATATGGCACTGAGTATCAAACCCAAGAGAACTTTTGATGTGATGGGAAAGTATTCTATCAACTGAGCTTTATGTACCTCAGCCCCTGCTTTGTTCTTAAAGCTCCAATTGGATAAAGTGATGGGAGAATCTACAAATTTCATGTCAATTATACTCCTTCTGGGAATGGTAACAAAAAATAAACCCCTTCTGCAGAGCAAACTCTGGCCCTGAGCCATTCATGTAAACTCGGTTGCAGAAAAGATTGCCATTTGCACACAGACATCTATCTCTGTACCTTTTCCACTTTAAATCAGACTCAACGCTAAATGGACCTCTGAAGTTCAATGATGTCTTTCTCTATTGCCTTCAAGGACAAGATTTGCTATAAACAGAGCCATTAGGAAAGTCTGCTCCACCAAATAGACTGAGAAAGCTACGGAAGATAGAATCTCAAAAGGAATAGGAAGTAGGGCACAGGGCTGGACTGGGTGGAGAGTCTCAGTGGACACAGAGAAACTGACGGCCAAGCTCAGAAGCCTAACATGCCAAAGATATATATTTAAGCTCCTCCTTGCTCCGTGTCTAAGCTAGCTTTATGTCAACTTGCCACAAGCGATAGTCAGTCATCTGAAAGGAGGGAATGACAACTGAGAAAATGCCTCCATACGATTAGGCTGTAGGCATTGCCTGTAGGCTGAGACCCTTTCGGGGGTCCCATATAAGATACCATGCATATTGGATATTTACATCGCAATTCAAAACCATAGAAAAATAACAGTTATGAAATAAATAAAATTTATAATTGAGGGTCACCATAACATGAGGAACTGTATTAAAGGGTTGTAGCATTAGGAAGGTTGAGAACCATTGCTGTAGGACATTTTCTTATTTAGTGATTAATGTGGGAAGACACAACCCATTGTGGGTGGGGCCACCACTGGGCTGGTGGTTCTGGGTTCTATAAGAAAGTAAGCTGAGGGAACTGTAAGAAAGCCAGAAAGCAGTACTTCTCCATAGTCTCTGCATCAGTTCCTGCCTCCCTGTTCCTGACCTGCCTGAGTTCCTGTACTGACTTCCTTCAATAACAGACTATGATGTAGAAGTATAAGCCAAATAGATCCTTTCATCCTTAACTTTCTTTTGTTTCTTTTGTCCATGGCGTTTCATCATAGCAATAGTAATTGTTACTAAGACATACTGCCTCAAATGCCTTCCTTTAGTCCCCACCCCCATCTTTTGTAGTTGGAATAGAAGAACTAACTGCACAGCCTTCAAAGCCCAGACAAACTGACACTTTCCTTTTATAGCCTATTGTACTTATTGGCCAGGTGACTTAAACCTCCTGAGGATAGATAGAAATGCTTTGAAAGCAGCAGCGGGTTTCTAGGAGGGAATCTAGAGTTTTGTGCTACACTCACTGGGGCAAGACTACTAAATTGATGGATCTACCCAGGTGCCTTGTATCATGTCATGACTTAATAAATTGTCTACCCAACCCAATCTGTTTGTCCTCTCTCATCTCCTCAATATACATATGACCCCCTCCCCCAAAGTCTAGAATCATATTCCCAGGTCTCATATGACACACAGCATGGGACATCATCCGCTCTCAGAAAATGGTGGAGTAGGTGAATGCTGAGGGTCATCTTTAATGAGCAAAAAGAATGGGTTTGTGTGTTCTCTACATCAGAAGCTCTGGACTATCCCGGGATCTAGGGGATATCTGATGGCACGAACCCTTAAGGACAGAAGTCTGACTGGCTCCACAATGAATCCATCATACAGCATCACTTGACACATAAAGATTTTGTGACAAACTGTCAAGACATTTAGTCTTTCTTTCCCTTTTACCGATGCCTACCCTCGCCCCTCATCTCAAAATTATATATCTAGAGATCTGCTCACCACTTCACAGCATGGGCAGATGGAAGATGCCCAGTGGCCTGCCAGCCGGAGTGTGTAGAGAAATGGTAGAAAAAGGGAAGCAGTTTGAGCCCCGTGAAGAGAGGTGGAAGTGGAGATGTGAGTGTGGTGAGAAACAGCCTGATGTGATTGGTCTCTGCTGCCACTGGAAGCCATGGTGAGATCCTGGCCATGCTGCTACTGAGAGCCATGTCTGAGTCCGAGGCCGTGCAGCAACAGGGGTCTATGTCTGTGACTCATATTACCACCAAAGTCAATGCAAACATTCCTGGTCCGGACTGCCATCTGGGACAATGTTGATGTCCAAAGGCGGGACAGAGAGGGCCCTGCCCCTTGCTGGCTACAGCACATGGGAGAGCAGCCTCACACCTCACCTGAGCAGCACAGTTGAGCTGGTCCTGGTGACATGGACCAACAGCAGGAGAGCAGGAAAGCTGGCTCCACCCCCTGCCAGTCACAGCATTGGATGAGCTAGCTGGAGCAGTGCTGGTGAGCTGGTCCAGATGCAGCATTTTGAGTTGGCTCACTTCAACATCAGTCTCAACTATGAACTGCTGGAGCTAATGAAGGGGCCCCGTCCTGCAGATCCAAAACTGTGGGATCTCCATGGCTACGGGGCCAAGGAGTGAGAGGACTGGGGAAACCAAGCTGGAAGCAAGAGTTGGGTCGAGGTGGGTCCAAGCCCGGATAAACTCATCCTGAGATTGGCAGGAGTAGGATCGCTGCCCCTCTGCCCCAGGTCTGCATACCTTAGCACATGTAGCCCAGTAACCAGGTTAAACTTTCTCTCCCCTTAGAAGGTCATATCCAGCAGCACCTGGAATCCCTCCTTAGGCTAATGAGGCATCTCCAGCAGCGTGGCCCAGGCCAATGTGTACACTCACCCCAAAATACCCTACCCACCCCCCAGAGGTTTAAATATCCCTTGTTTCCCCCATTAAAATGAACTGTCTCACTGAAGTTGCCTCCCGAGGGTCTGTTCTCATAGTGCTCACCACCACCTGGGTGTCTTTCCCTCCCAGCCATCCTGCCTCAATTCCCCTTGGGTGGATCACACTGCTATGGGGCAAGGGGAACCTGAATGGCACATGACCAAGGCAACAACAGGATATCCAAGGGGAGTCCCGATGAGGATCCAGTGTAGCATTAACTCGAGCCAGACCAATGACCCGTGCCATGAACATCTGCAAGTAAAAATGCTTGGACAAAAGAGTGCATTGTGACACACTGCAGCTTCTAGGGCAAGATGGGGGTTTTTTGTTTATTCTTTTCAGGGGTTTTGTTGTCATTGTTTTGTTTTGTTTGGTTGGTTGGGGGGAGGATGCAAGGACAGAGGGCAGATATGAAGAGACAAGGGATAAGTAGGATTCAGATATGTGATGTGAAATTCACAATCAGTAAGGAAGTTTAAAAACAAAAAGAAGCCGGGCGTGGTGGCGCACGCCTTTAATCCCAGCACTCCGGAGGCAGAGGCAGGCGGATTTCTGAGTTCGAGGCCAGCCTGGTCTACAAAGTGAGCTCCAGGACAGCCAGAGCTATAAAGAGAAACCCTGTCTCGAAAAACCAAAAAAAAAAAAAAAAAAGAAAAGAAAAGAAAATATATATCTAAACCAACTACATTCAAATACACCAGCCATAATACAATTACTACAGTTGATGATTACACCATTAAAAACTATTTAAAAATACGGATTCTTGACTTTACCATTGAAACATAAGCAGGTAGTGGTGAGTATTCATTTTAGACTTTCAATTTTAAGTATTTCTGGCTGAGCCCCAGATGCTAGGACACCAGCATTCCAGTCCTTGGAAAACATGTTTAGGTTTTAAAATACAAAAAATTGCACAAAGGAAAGAATGCTGGCATCCACTGCACCCGCGGGAGGTTGGAGGCTGCTCTCAGTGGCTCTCGGAGGAAGTGAACTGAGGATGACAGTCCCCACATTTCAGCCCTCAGAACAACTCTCTGCCCCGAGTAATTCCCCTTCCCAGGATTCCAGTCTGCAGTGTCCACACTCTCCACAACGGCTGCCATGGTACAAATGTGCAAGCACACACGTGTGCACCTACACATGCAATCCATTCTTAGACATTCCTTCCAGCCGGAGCTGCAGCTGAACAAAAGTGATTTGTTGGCTCTGGGCTTTAGCTTGCCTGAGCTGAATGGGATTCACAAGCTCTCATTCTCCACATGTTCCCTGACAAAAGCAAATCCCAGGGGAGATTTTTATGAATGTTATGGAGTGAGAGAAGCAACCATCATACTGTGTCTCTATACCTGGAAAGCTGAGAAAGTCACCAGTTGTATTCTACTTTAATTTATTTTAATCTCAGCAGATTGTCACCTACCTGGCATAGGAACAGCCTTTGGATCTGTGACTGCCCTCACCTTTGCCTGGATTCTCCATCACATCCCCCTACCCCTGGCCAGCAAGTGTCTAGGTCTGTGATGCCCATATCACCAAAGTTGAAGGCCATGAGGGATAAAATGGGTTCCAGTCTGTCCTGAGTTCAAATGCAGGCTCATGGGTTCCAGATCAACTTTAATGCCCCCCGCCCCCAACACACACACACACACACACACACACACACTTCAAGCTCATTCTCTTGTCTCTCCTCCTGACTTCTTGGCCCAAGAACTTCGAGCACTAGCATGTGATATTAAACCCAAAATTAAATAGCCAAACTCGCTGGTAAAGCCACTTGTTCAATTAAGAGAGGTTGAATCCTACAACTCCATCAAGGGCTTTGGGTCTCTGACTGGGCCCCTGTGTTGCTTGTGTTTCTCATTTGTTGTGTTTGGCAACTCTTCGACATCTTAAAACAACTTTCTGGCTAGATAGGGATTGTTTCTCCTAGAGCCCATCATTTCTTAGAAACAGCACAATGTTCAATCTTAAGCAATGTTCAATGTTAAATCTCTGAAAGCAGATTTACCAGTCCAGAGCTAAACTGAGTCTATCTGGTCCACACACCCCAAAGGCCACAGTCATTTATCTTAGACATTCCAGGGCTATGTACCAGATAAACAGAGACCACCCTGTACCTTTGAATAATTACAAAGGGTTCTAACTAGCCAATTCCAGATTCATCCCCTGTCCTGCTTTGCCTTGCCTGGCCTATGGAAATGCCAATAAAGGCATGGCTTAGTCACCCCTTCCTTCCTGCCTGCCTGCTTGCCTGCCTGCCTGCCTGCCTGCCTGCCTGCCTGCCTGCCTCTTTTGGTCAGCCACTCTTGTTTTCTCATGTGACCCTGCACAGCAGGTCATGCATTCTAGTTCTAGGATGAGATTAGCTTTTCTGAGCCTCTACTGTGGCTCCTCTCATAGCCAAACTTGATTGACCATCACACAAAAGGACAGCTAAGGCATGGATATTAGAAGACCCTGCCCTTCTGCAACAGCTCTGCCTTCCTGTGAGCTTAAGCCATACGTCTTTCCTCTTTTGCTTTGGGGGTCATAAAGAAAAACAGTCAGATTGATGGGAAATGAAACAAACAAACAAAAAGACTAAACAAAGAGATGAAGATGGAGACAGAGACACAGTGACTGAGTCCCACCATGCAGTTTATATTTCCATCTTGACATCACTCCACAGTAATGGATAGTCTATCCCCTTTGAGATAAGTCATTATCTCTTCAGAGCTGTGAGCTTTTTATATTATTTGCCAAACACTATTTTTTAAACCACAAATTCCTCAATATTTTAAAGGGCCTCACCAACACCAAGATGAGGAAACACTATTATTTATGGGCTAAATTATGTCCCTCTGTAACTCATACTCTGAAATCCTAACTCCCTGGAGCTGAGTGTGATTATACTTGGATACAGGACCTTTAAGATGTGTTAAGTTAAAATGAGTCCTTTGGGAACCTTACTAGTGTCCTTTTAAGAAGAAATATGGACACACAGGTAGTCACCATAAATGCTTATGCACAATTATGGAAGGAAGACAGCCATTTGTGAGCCAACCTGATCATAGTAAATGCCAACATACATAGAACCCTGGTCTCATGCTTCCAGGCTCCAGAACTACAGGAAAATATATTTGTGTTAGTTGAGCCATCTAGTATGTAGAAACTTTTATTTTTTCACATATATGTGTATATAAATGAGTATGTAAAACAAGTGAGTATGTTTTCATGTATATGATGTGTGGGCATGTGTGGGCACATGTGTGGGCATGTGTGGGCACATATGTATGGTGGTCAGCAATTGAGAGGCATGTCACTCAGTCACTCTCTGCTTTATCTGCTGAGTCATGATCTCTTACGGATTGCAGAGTTTAACCAGTCCAGCTAACCCAGCTAGCCTGCTTGCCTTGAGAGACCCCAGCCTCCACCTCCTGCGTGTTGGGACTACAGGCAGGCTTCCACACCCACTTGGTTTTTATATGGGTTTTAGGGATCTGAACTTGGTCCCCAGACTTGCAGAGTAAGCACTTCCTCCGCTGAGCCACTTCCCAGGCCAATGGCAAATGTTGATGCTGCCCAGTATGGCTCACACACCGACTATAATGACTCTACCAAGCGCCACCATGACAGTAGTAAGGGGATGGCTCTGTGACTGCTGGCTTCACAGTACGATCCCAAGCTCTACATCTATTCCTGGTCCAGAGATGGCAGTCTGAAGACTGAGCACAGAGAGCAGACCATCTGAATATCAGGAAAAATCCTGTTCTCACTCCCCAGAAATAAAGAGTTGAATAGATAATTACCCAAAGCCTTCACCAATTCATAAAAGGGGAACATGCTATAAAAATATACAGGCTCATGACACGATAAATATTCCGAGGCTGAAACTCAACTTTGGCTCCATCTCTGCTCTAGACCAGCCAGGTGGCCTTGATCACATCCCTTCCTGTTCTGACCTCTATTTCCCTATTTGTAAAAGGAGTGGTCTGAGTTTTCTATGAGTAATTAAATGTTCACATGGCAAGATTCCTCAAGGACCTACTTAAGCTCCAAGATTCCTCTTGGCTTCCAGGGGTCAGGCTGGCGTTTGCTTGTCATTACCTGTTTGTAATCTCAAATCATACCTCCTGACTTGATTGCCAGATCCTCCCTGACGCTCCCAGTGTCCCAGGTTCCTAATGATTTTACTTTACTCTTACAATGGATGACATTCTGATAAATGGCTAATGTGCTCACATCCACACATTTCCTTTCGTTTTTGTTCTTCTTCATCCTTAAATGTTAATGTTAATTCCATCACTAACCACCTCAGGGAAACTAAATATAGAAATAAAATATAATATATATATACATACATATATGTGTATATAAAATAAACAGAACAAATTACAGAAATGAGTCATTTCTTCATATTTTAGATGAACATCCTAGCTGTGGATAGATTTAGGGCACAGAAGATACGTGAAAGGGCAAAGAGACAGTTCCGCGGTTAAAGGCTCTTGTTGCTCAAGCATGGGAACCTGAGTTCAATCCCTGATACCCACATAGTAGAAAGCAAAAACCAACTCCTTAAAGTTGACCTCTGGCTTCTACACACCTGCTAGTACACACACACACACACACACACACACACACACACACATACACACACACACACACATACACACCAAATATATTTCTAAAAAATTAAAAGAAGATACATAAAGAAGACAAAGGCTGGACTAACCAGACGTTTCCCAGATGGACATGTAGTTCAAAATGGTTACCATCAAATTCCTTCCACCCCATTCTTGCCTCATAAACCAACCCAAAATAACAGAAAAAACAAGGTACAGAAACAGAAACTCCAAATGAATAAGGTTACAAATTATCTTTTCACACAAACCATCACATAAAGAAACAGAGAAAAGTAGAATGAAAAGGTCTATGGTAGAGCAAGGTCAGAGCCGGGCATCCAGAGAAGATCATCTTGAGAAGCAAGTGAACCCGGAGCCTGGAGAAGCAAATAGAGCAGAGGTCACATGGATTCTCCCAGCTCAAACTCTGAATCTGAGAATGTTGAAAGGCTGTGTGGAGAGCAAGGAGGTGAGGCTGGAGATGTAGTTCAATGAAAGAGCACTTGCCTAGCATACGCAGGGTCCTGGGTTCAGTCCCCAGAGTCACAAAATAAAGAATACCTACCTTTGACTGATGATGGACAGCCCGTAAGATTTCCTGATGGACAACCCCTAAAATAAGTCCCAGTGATTTCACATTTGCACAGTTACCTCATAACACCAGGGCCATGCTGCGTGAACAGAACACAAAAGAATCAATGGGGAGTTACTGCTGGAATCAGGTTAGAAAAGCCACTGCAATTCCTATCTAGTTTGTATCTATCTTTCTTCTCCCTCTGTCTGGCTTCTCCTTCTCCCCTTCCTCCCTCACTCTCTCATCACAAGCTTTATCAAGGAGTTCTCAAACTGAGGGGTTAGCTTGATCAGGAAGCATCATGGAGACATGAGTTTGATCCCCAGAATGAAAGCTGTATGCTTATAATCCCAGCATTGAAGTGGTAGTGAGCCCTAGGGCTCACCTACACGCACGCGAGTGCATGCACACACACACACACACACACACACACTCCTTCTCTCTCTCTCTCTCTCTCACACACACACACACACACACACACACGCTCCTTCTCTCTCTCTCTCTCTCTCTCTCTCTCTCTCACACACACACACACACACACAACACACACTCCTCTCTCTCACACACACATACACACAACACACACAACATACACACACACACACACACACCCCTTCTCATGAGCAACACTGGAAGCTTTTTTTAAAGGTGATGAAGCAATAAATTAAAATTCTGACCGAAAATTACTCTCAGTCGTTTAAAAGTTTTACACTGGGCAGCTTATCAATCAGGTGTGAGTCTAGGGTAAGGGGTGGGAGATATTTTCACACAGTCTTAAACTCAAGAAGCGTATCTGTGGGCATCCTTGTCTTAGGAGACTGCCAGATGCCATACTCCACTAACATGGTCAACTTTGTCACAAGAGGGAAAAAATGAATAAAACTAAGAGACTGAGAAGGCAAAGTTTCCAACACACAGGAGAATAGGTGGCATCTCTGGGTGAGGATATGCAGCAGGTTAAGCACCAGGACAGACGGACAGGACACCAGGGCCCCACATGAAAGAGGTCCTGGGTGGGAAAAGAAAGACCTGCCTCTGCCTAACAAGGAAATCTGTAACCACAAACCATCTCTCAGTTAGGAGGAAACTTAACCAGAAACACGAGAAACAGAAAAGCTAATAACATTTTAGGGGAGTTGACCTAAATATATATGTATGTATGTATGTATGTATGTATGTATGTATGTGTATGTATATATATATATAATATATAATTTATTCAAAATGACCAAAAGTAAGGAAATTGTGATAATGAACAAACTCTTTATATTGGCCAAAACTTGTGATACAATTGAATGGGAAAGATATGAGAGTGGAAAGAGCTGGAAACAAGGAAGGAATTCCCATCTTCCATTCTAAGAGTTAAACAGATACTGTCTGAGGCAAAGAAGTCAAGAGAGAGCCGTGGGCACATTATTTATGAGCCTGGGGAAATGGCTTTTTAAAAATGGAAGGGGATGGTTCTGAGAAGAGAAGGAGAGGAAGAGGGGGAGGGAGTGGCCCGGTTGCTCGTTTTTACTGTAAGACCTCAAGTACTATTTGTCCTTCATGGACCAATACTCAAATGAGGAGAAGGGTGTCTCAGGAACCATGGTAAGGATGGGACCAAGTCCTCCCACCCAAAGACCTGGGCCTAATGTAAGACTCCTAGAATCTGTCCCACCACAGAAGAGAAAGGAGGTTCCCAAGATTATAAAGCACTTTGTCACAAGAGGAAAAAAATGAATAAAACTAAGAGACTGAGAAGGCAAAGTTTCCAACACACAGGAGAATAGGTGGCATCTCTGGGTGAGGCTATGCAGCACCTAGAGTAATAAGAGTCTAAAATAAATACTATAATAAAAATGAAAATTATACTTCTTGACCACCTGAGTCACACCTGCTGGGAACTTTCCGGAATGAGCCAGTGGGGTGGCACAGTGAATAAAGGTGCATGCCACCAAACCTGACGACCCGAGTTTGATCTTCAGGACCCACACGGTGGAAGGAGAGAAGTACCTCCACTAGGTTGTTCTCTGATTTCCACACCCATTGCACACACACACACACACACACACACACACACACACACACACACACACCAACTAAAAATATTTAAAAGCCGAGCATGGTGACGCATGCCTTTAATCCCAGCACGTAGGAGGCAAATGCAGAAAGATCTGAGTTCAATGACAGTATGGTCTACCAAAGTGAATTCCAGGAGACCCAGGGCTACACAAAGAAACCCTGTCTCAAAAAAAAAAAACAAAAAAACAAACAAACAAAAAAACTATATGTGCATGTATGTGCATGTATATTTAGAAAGAACTTTCTGGAATGGAGAAAATGTTCTGCACTGTACAGTGCAGTGTCAACAGAGAGGCAGCAGAGTGAAGAGATGAGGATTTTCAGGAGTTTCCCCAGCGGGATGAGACATTGACATGTATTTTTTACCAAGCTACAAGAAGCAGAGGCAAAGTGTGTGAGTGGATCCCAGTTGTTTGGGGGAAATCAATCAACAGAGTGGTAGATGGAATATGGAAGCAAACAGAAAGCACAACAAAGGAAATGCCAAAGGGACCATGTGACAGGACATCCTCTGTGAGGGCCACAATCTTGACCACTGGGTTCCATTCTCCATTCAGTCCTGGAAGGAACTAGAGATGCCAGCAGGGCTTATTTCTTTCAGCTCCTGATGGGTTCCCAAAGGGTCTCCCCTGTTCCATGCTCTCCACATGAGATCTCCACAAAGAATCTCCACAACTGCATCTCAGGAGGCCCAGCTTCCACTCCTCATCCCACCCCGCAGCTGCTGTTTTAACTCCAACCACAATCTTCACACAGGTCCATACCTTATAGCCAGCAGTGGTACCCACTCACACTTCATCTCTTCTTTCATGAGACTGTCTTGTGCTTACTAAAACAAAGCCTCCTTGCTCCAGACAGGGCTGGAGGCTCAGACTGAGGCATTGGTCCAGAGTGGGCTGAATTCAGAGTGGGGGAACCTCAGCATCCAGGATGACAGGGTGACTGGATACATGAAGAACGGCCATCAACCTGGAGTCCGTAACAGAGAGAAAGGAGTAGAAATGAGAGTCAGGTGTCAGTGAATGGGAAGGAGGCCTGTACTGGCTGGGTTTCTGTGTCAACTTGACACAAGCTGAAGTTATTCCAGAGGAAGGAGCCTCCCTTGAGGAAATGCCTTCATGAGATCCAGCTATAAGACATTTTCTCAATTAGTGATCGAGGGGAGAGGGCCCAGACCATTGTGGGTGGTGCCATCCCTGGGCTGGTTCTGGGTTCTATAAGAAAGCAAGCTGAGCAAGCCAGGGGAAACAAGTCAGTAAGGAACATTCCTCCATGGCCTCTGCATCACCTCCTGCCTCCAGGTTCCTGCCCTGTGTGATTCCAGTCCTGACTTCCTTTGGTGATGTACAGCAATGTGGAAGTGTAAGATGAGTAAAACCTTTCCTCCCCAACTTGCTTCTTGGTCATGATTTTCTGTGCAGAAATAGAAACCCTGACTAAGGCTAAGGTACAGCGGCACTTTGAGAGCGGTCCTCGGGCAGACTCCTTGGTTGGTGGAATGTGCATGACTCAGAAGAAAGAGTTATGAGCTGAAAAAGAGACCCTAGCACAGCCTCAGAGAAACCCCTCCTGGTTAACTTGTAAGCTGGCATGTTATATGTATAGAAAGACACTGCTGGGATCCGCCAGCCTGAGAGGTTTGTGCCTCAGGCCCCAGCGGCGGCGGGAGTCTCCTTGGCTCCAAGACTCCGCGGAGGGCAGGCTGCACGGGTGGCGGTGTGGAATACAGAGGCCAGCCGTTTCTGGGACGGGCGAGAGCCACAGAGCTTCTGAGGTGGCGCCATCTTCGGCTCCAGACAACCAGCCACCTTCCTGGTGAGTGCACAGGGATCCGCCAGCCCGAGAGGTTTGTGCCTCAGGCCCCAGCAGCGGCGGGAGTCTCCTTGGCTAACCTAAACCACAGAAAGACCCAACAAATATAGAGAACTTCAGACCAATTTCTCTTATGAATATTGATGCAAAAATCCTCAATAAAATTCTCGCTAACCGAATCCAAGAACATATTAAAGCAATCATCCATCCTGACCAAGTAGGTTTTATTCCAGGGATGCAGGGATGGTTTAATATACGAAAATCCATCAATGTAATCCATTATATAAACAAACTCAAAGACAAAAACCACATGATCATCTCGTTAGATGCAGAAAAAGCATTTGACAAGATCCAACACCCATTCATGATAAAAGTTCTGGAAAGATCAGGAATTCAAGGCCCATACCTAAATATGATAAAAGCAATCTACAGCAAACCAGGAGCCAACATCAAAGTAAATGGAGAGAAGCTGGAAGCAATCCCACTAAAATCAGGGACTAGACAAGGCTGCCCACTTTCTCCCTACCTTTTCAACATAGTACTTGAAGTATTAGCCAGAGCAATTCGACAACAAAAGGAGATCAAGGGACTACAAATTGGAAAAGAGGAAGTCAAAATATCACTTTTTGCAGATGATATGATAGTATATATAAGTGACCCTAAAAATTCTACCAGAGAACTCCTAAACCTGATAAGCAGCTTCGGTGAAGTAGCTGGATATAAAATAAACTCAAACAAGTCAATGGCCTTTCTCTATACAAAGAATAAACAGGCTGAGAAAGAAATTAGGGAAACAACACCCTTCTCAATAGTCACAAATAATATAAAATATCTTGGCGTGACTCTAACTAAGGAAGTGAAAGATCTGTATGATAAAAACTTCAAATCTCTGAAGAAAGAAATTAAAGAAGATCTCAGAAGATGGAAAGATCTCCCATGCTCATGGATTGGCAGGATCAACATTGTAAAAATGGCTATCTTGCCAAAAGCAATCTACAGATTCAATGCAATCCCCATCAAAATTCCAACACAATTCTTCAACGAATTAGAAGGAGCAATTTGCAAATTCATCTGGAATAACAAAAAACCTAGGATAGCAAAAAGTCTTCTCAAGGATAAAAGAACCTCTGGTGGAATCACCATGCCTGACCTAAAGCTTTACTACAGAGCAATTGTGATAAAAACTGCATGGTACTGGTATAGAGACAGACAAGTAGACCAATGGAATAGAATTGAAGACCCAGAAATGAACCCACACACCTATGGTCACGTGATCTTTGACAAGGGAGCTAAAACCATCCAGTGGAAGAAAGACAGCATTTTCAACAATTGGTGCTGGCACAACTGGTTGTTATCATGTAGAAGAATGCGAATCGATCCATACTTATCTCATTGTACTAAGGTCAAATCTAAGTGGATCAAGGAACTTCACATAAAACCAGAGACACTGAAACTTATAGAGGAGAAAGTGGGGAAAAGCCTTGAAGATATGGGCACAGGGGAAAAATTCCTGAACAGAACAGCAATGGCTTGTACTGTAAGATCGAGAATTGACAAATGGGACCTAATGAAACTCCAAAGTTTCTGCAAGGCAAAAGACACCGTCAGTAAGACAAAAAGACCACCAACAGATTGGGAAAGGATCTTTACCTATCCTAAATCAGATAGGGGACTAATATCCAACATATGTAAAGAACTCAAGAAAGTGGACTTTAGAAAATCAAATAACCCCATTAAAAAATGGGGCTCAGAACTGAACAAAGAATTCTCACCTGAGGAATACCGAATGGCAGAGAAGCACCTGAAAAAATGTTCAACATCCTTAATCATCAGGGAAATGCAAATCAAAACAACCCTGAGATTCCACCTCACACCAGTCAGAATGGCTAAGATCAAAAATTCAGGTGACAGCAGATGCTGGCGTGGATGTGGAGAAAGAGGAACACTCCTCCATTGTTGGTGGGATTGCAGGCTTGTACAACCACTCTGGAAATCAGTCTGGAGGTTCCTCAGAAAATTGGACATAGTACTACCGGAGGATCCAGCAATACCTTTCCTGGGCATATATCCAGAAGATGCCCCAACGGGTAAGAAGGACACATGCTCCACTATGTTCATAGCAGCCTTATTTATAATAGCCAGAAGCTGGAAAGAACCCAGATGCCCCTCAACAGAGGAATGGATACAATAAATGTGGTACATCTACACAATGGAGTACTACTCAGCTATTAAAAAGAATGAATTTATGAAATTCCTAGCCAAACGGATGGACCTGGAGGGCATCATCCTGAGTGAGGTAACACATTCACAAAGGAACTCACACAATATGTACTCACTGATAAGTGGATATTAGCCCCAAACCTAGGATACCCAAGATATAAGATACAATTTGCTAAACACATGAAACTCAAGAAGAATGAAGACTGAAGTGTGGACACTATACCCCTCCTTAGAATTGGGAACAAAACACCCATGGAAGGAGTTACAGAGACAAAGTTTGGAGCTGAGATGAAAGGATGGACCATGTAGACACTGCCATATCCAGGGATCCACCCCATAATCAGCATCCAAATGCTGACACCATTGCATACACTAGCAAGATTTTATTGAAAGGACCCAGATGTAGCTGTCTCTTGTGAGACTATGCCGGGGCCTAGCAAACACAGAAGTGGATGCTCACAGTCAGCTAATGGATGGATCACAGGGCTTCCAATGGAGGAGCTAGAGAAAGTAGCCAAGGAGCTAAAGGGATCTGCAACCCTATACGTGGAACAACATTATGAACTAACCAGTACCCCGGAGCTCTTGACTCTAGCTGCATATGTATCAAAAGATGGCCTAGTCGGCCATCACTGGAAAGAGAGGCCCATTGGACAGGCAAACTTTATATGCCCCAGTACAGGGGAACGCCAGGGCCAAAAAGGGGGAGTGGGTGGGTAGGGGAGTGGGGGTGGGTGGGTATGGGGGACTTTTGGTATAGCATTGGAAATGTAAATGAGCTAAATACCTAATAAAAAATGGGTGAATTTGCTTCCTTTTTTTCTAGAGCTTTTAGATGTGTTGTCAAGCTGCTAGTATGTGCTCTCTCCCGTTTCCTCTTGGAGGCACTATGAGTTTCCCTCTTAGAAATGCTTTCATTGTGTCCCATAGGTTTGGGTACGTTGTGGCTTCATTTTCATTAAACTCTAAAAAGTCTTTAATTTCTTTCTTTATTCCTTCCTTGACCAAGGTATCATTGAGAAGAGTGTTGTTCAGTTTCCACATGAATGTTGTCTTTCCATTATTTATGTTGTTATTGAAGATCAGTCTTAGGCCATGGTGGTCTGATAGGATACATGGGACAATTTCAATATTTTTGTATCTGGTGAGGCCTGTTTTGAGACCAATTATATGGTCAATTTTGGAGAAGGTCCTGTGAGGTGCTGAGAAGAAGGTATATCCTTTTGTTTTAGGATAAAATGTTCTGTAGATATCTGTCAGGTCCATTTGTTTCATAACTTCTGTTAGTTTCACTGTGTCCCTGTTTAGTTTCTGTTTCCACGATCTGTCCATTGATGAAAGTGGTGTGTTGAAGTCTCCCACTATTATTGTGTGAGGTGCAATGTGTGCTTTGAGCTTTACTAAAGTGTCTTTAATGAATGTGGCTGCCCTTGTATTTGGAGCGTAGATATTCAGAATTGTGAGTTCCTCTTGGAGGATTTTACCTTTGATGAGTATGAAGTGTCCCTCCTTGTCCTTTTTGATAACTTTGGGTTGGAAGTCGATTTTATCCGATATTAAAATGGCTACTCCAGCTTGTTTCTTCAGACCATTTGCTTGGAAAATTGTTTTCCAGCCTTTCACTCTGAGGTAGTGTCTGTCTTTTTCCCTGAGATGGGTTTCCTGTAAGCAGCAGAATGTTGGGTCCTGTTTGTGTAGCCAGTCTGTTAGTCTATGTCTTTTTATTGGGGAGTTGAGACCATTTATATTAAGAGATATTAAGGAAAAGTAATTGTTGCTTCCTGTTATTTTTGTTGTTAAAGTTGGCATTCTGTTCTTGTGGCTGTCTTCTTTTAGGTTTGTTGAGGGATTACCTTCTTGTTTTTTTTAGGGCATTGTTCCCGTTCTTGTATTGATTTTTTTCTGTTATTAACCTTTGAAGGGCTGGATTCGTGGAGAGATAATGTGTGAATTTGGTTTTGTCGTGGAATACTTTGGTTTCTCCATCTATGGTAATTGAGAGTTTGGCTGGGTATAGTAGTCTGGGCTGGAATTTGTGTTCTCTTAGTGTCTGTATAACATCTGTCCAGGCTCTTCTGGCTTTCATAGTCTCTGGTGAAAAATCTGGTGTAATTCTGATAGGCTTGCCTTTATATGTTACTTGACCTTTTTCCCTTACTGCTTTTAGTATTCTATCTTTATTTAGTGCATTTGATGTTCTGATTATTATGTGTCGGGAGGAATTTCTTTTCTGGTCCAGTCTATTTGGAGTTCTGTAGGCTTCTTGTATGTTCATGGGCATCTCTTTCTTTAGATTTTGGAAGTTTTCTTCAATAATTTTGTTGAAGATGTTTGCTGGTCCTTTGAGTTGAAAATCTTCATTCTCATCCACTCCTATTATCCGTAGGTTTGGTCTTCTCATTGTGTCCTGGATTTCCTGGATGTTCTGAGTTAGGATCTTTTTGCATTTTCCATTTTCTTTGATTGTTGTGCCGATGTTCTCTATGGAATCTTCTGCCCCTGAGATTCTCTCTTCCATCTCTTGTATTCTGTTGCTGATGCTCAAATCTATGGTTCCAGATTTCTTTCCTAGGGTTTCTATCTCCAGCGTTGCCTCACTTTGGGTTTTCTTTATTGTGTCTACTTCCCTTTTTAGGTCTAGTATGGTTTTGTTCATTTCTATAACCTGTTTGGATGTGTTTTCCTGTTTTTCTATAAGGACTTCTACCTGTTTGGTTGTGTTTTCCTGTTTTTCTTTAAGGACTTGTAACTCTTTAGCAGTGTTCTCCTGTATTTCTTTAAGTGAGTTATTAAATTCCTTCTTTATGTCCTCTACCATCATCATGAGAAATGCTTTTAAATCCAGGTCTACCTTTTCAGGTGTGTTAGGATGCCCTGGACTGGGCGAAGTGGGAGTGCTGGGTTCTGATGATGGTGAGTGGTCTTGGTTCCTGTTAGTAGGATTCTTACGTTTACCTTTCGCCATCTGGCAATCTCTGGAGTTAGTTGTTATAGTTGTCTTTGTTTAGAGATTGTTCCTCTATTGATTTTGTTACCCTCTATCAGCAGATGTGGGAGACTAGCTCTCTCCTCTGAGTTTCAGTGGTCAGAGCAGTCTCTGCAGGCAAGCTCTCCTCTTTCAGGGAAGGTGCACAGTTATCTGGTGTTTGGACCTCCTCCTGGCTGAAGATGGAGGCCCAAAACAGGATCTTTCCCAGAAGCTGTGTTGCTTTGGCCAGGAAGGTGGCCGGTTGCCTGGAGCCGAAGATGGCGCCGCCTCAGAAGCTCTATGGCTCTCGCCTGTCCCAGAAACAGCTGGCCTCTGTATTCCACACCGCCACCCGTGCACCCTGCCCTCCACGGAGTCCCGGAGCCAAGGAAGCTCCCGCCGGGGCCTGAGGCACAAACCTCTCGGGCTGGCGGATCCCTGTGCACTCACCAGGAAGGTGGTCGGTTGCCAGGAAGATGGCCGGTTGCCTGGAGCCGAAGATGGCGCCGCCTCCTGTCAAACACTTTCATGCCACAGCATGTGTGTGAAAGTCAGAAGACAATGGACAGGAATCAGTTTTCTCCTCCTACTGTATAGGTTTCAGCGATCAAACATAGTCAGGATCGGCATCACGTTTCTTTATAGCCTGAGACATCTCAAATAAAACCTTTCTTCAAGCTGAGCAGTGGTGGCGCACACCTTTAACACTAGCACTTGGGAGGCAGAGGCAGGTGGATCTCTAATTTCAAGGCCAACCTGGTCTACAGAGTGAGTTCCAGAATAGCCAGGGCTACCTACACAGAGAAACCCTGTCTCTAAGGAAAAGGGGGGGGGAGCAAGTTCTTTTCTCAGGGAAAACACCTTTGGCAGTCACTGCTGTCCCACACCAGGGACCTCATTGAATAACAACTGGCGGGAACTCAAAGGCAGCTACAATCTCCACGGCTCTGTGATGCCCCTGAACCAGACCAAGCTAGGGCACTGCACACACTTGAGCATCCTAAGGCAAGGCGACTGTCAAGAGTCCACATCTTTCCCACTGCAGGCTAAGTGAGTGTGTACTAAAGAGGAGCAGGCAAAGCAGCCTAAGCTTTGCATGCTGTCATGTGTCACTTCAATATTCATTGTCTTTCCTCCTAACTTAAATCATTTCCTCAGCCACAAGTCCACAATGTGACATACAGCTATCAGAGAGAATAACAGACACTCACCGCTCCAAGCTTGAGCCCTGAAATTCAGCAATAATTCTTCTGACATCTCAGAGAACATTCCATCAGTTGGTCAAAATGAATGAAGGCATCCAAATATATATCCAGGACTTATCAGGAGTTGAATTAAGTACATTTGCTTTTTTATAAGGGGAGGATGGAGATGGCTGATTCTTAGACACAGGGAAGTCATGGATTTACTACTTGACCGCAGGCTAAAGCCATATTAATTTTATGTCAGATGTATGTATCTAAGCTAAAAGAGGTTGACATGAAAGGTTTAACTCTTAAATCATATGTTCTTTCCAATAAGGTCATTAATGACAGGCTGAAATGTTGCTGGGATGTTTTACATGATGAATGTTTGTCATTTATTCAAAAGAAAATGCCATGGTGAGCCTAAAGGGTCATTTTCCTCCCACTACAAGGTAGTCACAAGGGGCAGAACTCCAAAGATGGAATCCAAATTGCTCTCTTTCCACCATGTTAATTACTCTTAAACTGTGCGAGGACAAGCCCTTTCTACACGGCCTAAGCAACTGGAGCCTACATTGCTGATCACCAAACTCTGAAAAAAAGGTGACAAGAGAGACCTAGAAGCTGGTCCTGAGCATGGTGCTATGGACATTTCTAGATCCTTGCTTGCAGGAATAACCAAGATAGCATTAAGCCAGAAGTGGGTGTGATTCAAGTTCCTCCAGGTGGGACAAGACTGTGAAGTAAAGACTTTATCCCCAGCATCCTCGCAGTGCTCATCGGGCATCCGCAGAATCCCTCCGGTTACTTCCCACAACCTAAGGCTGTATAGAAAGTTCAAGGTCATTGAGGAATGTGCTTAGATAGCTATAGATGGGCTAAAGATTGCGCTCCACTTCCTAGAGGATGAGTCCATATAAAATATATAAGAAGGAGCTGGAGAGGCAGCTCAGCAGTCTAGAGCACTCACTGTTCCTGCAGAGGACCCAGGTTTGGGTACCAGCACCCACATAGTAGCACCCACACAATCATCTGTATCCCCAATGCCAGGGATCCAGACATGCACATCCAGACACATACTTATATGCAGACAAATATACATAGACTTAATTTTTTTAAATAAATCTTTTTCTAAAGGTAGAACAAAGTAAAGCTCCATCCGTTAGTGTTCCTCCCAGCATTGATGGCATGTGTATCTTCATTGATCATTGATTATTATTAACTACAATACTCAACTAACAAACCTGGGTGCAATGGCCAGAATACTTCCCATATCCGGGGAGGCAGCTCGACTGCTCACACACATTTTAAACTCACAGTCCATCAACCCTCTTCCTGATAGTCTTACATAGAAGAGAAAGAACACGGGGATACTTCCCTGTGTTACAAACCAGAAAGTTGACACTCGGGGATATAAACAAGAAGTCCAAACCCACACAGCTCCAAGTGAGATGTGCCAGGACTGAGCCTGGAAGTTCCTATCTCTAGATCCACTGCTCTATCCTCTACACATTGCCAAACTTCTCAGCACCCAGTGTTAACTGCATGTAACTCTGAACACAAGCAACTATATAACCATGCCACTGTGCACTCCAAGAGACCCACAGGAAGCCTGAGGTCCCAGGGGAAAATGGCTGGCCATGCTTCCCCAGGAAAACCCTTCTGCTTAGCCATCAACAGAGCCTGCAGCAGATACTGCAGACAGTCTAAGATGCTAAAGCCATTCTCCAGAGCCTTTCTAAGAAGGTGGCTTTTTCAAATAGCATAAATGGGGGTCTCCACCATTAGCCTGCCACCATTAGCATCCTTTTTACTTCTAGAGGCCTGCCAATTTCATAGACTTCTGTTTGGAAAGTAGAGGGGGGAAAAATCTCCCGAGACAGGAAATGGGGCAAAGATCTAGGAGGGGCACGAGACACAAATCCGTGTGACTCTAACTGGCACAAACGCCCTCCAAAACCAAATCGCCTGCCTCCCCTGGACCCCAGGCACTAGTGCTTCAGGAGACTGATCATTCAGAGAAACAGCTGACTTCTTCTGTGTGCTGGGGGAGAGAAAAGCAATTGATTTTGTTTGGAAGAATTTTATGGTAGTCCTTTTTATTATCTCAAGAAGGGCCATGAAATCCTCTAAAGCAAAAATCAATTACGGCCACGCTCGGGGAGACCAGCACAGCCCTCTGGCTTATGAGCAACAGGCAGGTCTCCAGAGGAGATGCCCCTGGCTTGGAGTTGTTGCTGGTCCCGCTCCCTGCTGGCTTAGATCTATGTCATCCTCTACTGTTGTTCACAAAGCTCCTTCATCAGCTTTCAGAGGGCACTGCCCTGAGCCCACAGTGTGAGGCAGGGAGAGGTACCAGTCAAGCTGGACCAATTGATTTACTCTCCCACAAGTTGGAAGTGGGGCCCAGGGCCCTTTAGCATCTGAATGGGAAAGAACATAAGGGATGAGGGAGACGACACTTCCACCATATGTTCTGAAACACCAGAAAACCCCACTTGAGCAGGGAAAGAAGCAGCCAGCAGGCAGAAATGAGTAGAAATGGAAGACTGGATTCTGGTAAGTTTGCAGCATGTGGTACCCAATTACCGAACTGGGCATGGCTTCTAGAAAGAACTCAGGTAGATCCCAAACACTTCTTTTCTCAAGCTTGTATGTGCTGTTTACCATCAAATATGAGGGGATTGCTGTGTGTGTGTGTGTGTGTGTGTGTGTGTGTGTGTGTGTGTTTCTGTTTGTTGATACATACAAGACAAAAAATATCCACTGAATTTAACTGCTTTCATTAAGGGATGGTATGGTATAGGAAATATAGGTAAATCATAAAGAGAGAAAGCATTCTGTGGTTGCCAGGAGATCAGGAAGAGAGAAATAAAAGGCAACTGCCTAAGAGGGTGAGGCGTGTCTTGGAGATTATGACGATGTTTCACGAATTGAAATAAGTGCCATTTGAAAAGCAGTGTGAATACACCAGATACTATTGAGTCATGTACCTGTAGATAATTCACTTTAGTTATATAGATTGTACCTCAATTGAAACAAAAATTAATACTTAACTCCCATAAACACCAGGGAGTTCCAGTAGAGATGCAGACATTGCCAGTGAATTCGCTAAAGAAGTATCTAATGTATTTGTTCATCAGTGGGAACACACACATGCATACGCACACATCCCGTGGGCTGTGCTAAAGTTAGTATGGTGAACAAGAAAGACAGTTATTGACTTAGAAAGTTAAACGTGGATAGTTAACATTGAAGTCCTATGAGTGTCAATTGCTGTTGCCTGCCAACACCCACTCCTATCTTCTAACAAAGACCATACTCTCCATACACTAGCAAGATTTTACTGAAAGGACCCAGATGTAGCTGTCTCTTGTGAGACTATGCCGGGGCCTAGCAAACACAGAAGTGGATGCTCACAGTCAGCTAATGGATGGATCACAGGGCTCCCAATGGAGGAGCTAGAGAAAGTACCCAAGGAGCTAAAGGGATCTTCAACCCTATAGGTGGAACAACATTATGAACTAACCAGTACCCCTGAGCTCTTGACTCTAGCTGCATATGTATCAAAAGATGGCCTAGTCGGCCATCACTGGAAAGAGAGGCCCATTGGACACGCAGACTTTGTGTGCCCCGGTACAGGGGAACGCCAGGGCCAAAGGGGGGGAGTGGGAGGGGGTGGGTAAGGGGGACTTTTGGTATAGCATTGGAAATGTAAATGAGCTAAATACCTAATAAAAAAAAAATAAAAAAAATAAAATAAATAAAAAAAAAAAGACCATACTCTCAGTGGTTCAGAGAGGAAGCCAAGCCTACCCCCTCCCACAAGAGGTCAATCAGGACACTTTCATCCTCCTAATTGGCCCAAAATGAGCACATGATAAAAGGTAAACCAATGAGGTTGCTGAACAAAAGGATGCGGTTAGTGGTACCATTTGGGGTAAGAAAATGGAAGGGGAAGGAAGAAGGAGTGGGGGGGGGGGAGGAGAGGAAGAGAAAGAGGAAGGAAGGAGAGTTTGACAGAAGGGGAGAAGAAGGGCAGAGAGAACACTCAGAGCTCAATCCAAGAACTCACCCTCCCTTTTGTTTAAGCTTCTTTGAAGTCTGGTGTGCATTCTATTGCTGCATTATGAAATTCTTTCACTTCAAGGACCAAGTGCCATGTACCATGGATGTCTGTATTGGGCTCATCTATTAGAAGATGGCAGACTCTGTAATATAGCTTCATTATGTAGCATGGAATCTCAATGTTGAGTGACTATGGGACATTTGTACCCAAACTGTTGTTGCTGAATATCTCGAATCTTGATTTCTAAAATGTGTCATAGTCATTGCTTAGAAAACACTACAATACAACACACTGTCTTAAAGCCCTGAGGGGATAGGCTACACAGGAGCTATTCCTGTGGCCACTACTTCCAAAGCCCTAGAGGGAAGAGCAGATTGCTGGTACCCAGTGGTGGTATTTGGGTGGGTGAACCCCACCCTGCCCCACCCCCAGTAGTTTGCAACTCACTTAAGCCTGGATTGCTTGTGTGCATTTGCATCCTGCATCACATCCTTCATTCCTGCAGTCCTATGGCTGGTTCCCTAGCAACTCTGTTCCCATCCTATCCACCCACTCAGATATGTTGTCTATTCATCCTCCCTAGGTTATAGGATCACTCCCTGATGGTTGGATTCTCCTTCCTTCACCATTCACCAGGAAGAGAGTTCTCACACTCCACACATAGTGTTTTCATAGAGACCATGGTTTTAAAACATGCTACCACTTAACCTTGTTCTGTCAGATGGCCAGTGCTGCCCTGTGAGGTAGGAATTATTCTCTTCATTTTATAGATGAGGGAACTGAAGTTAGAAAAGTCTAGGAAACTTGCCTACAGTCATATAGCTAGGGAATTAAAGAACTATGGTGGAACAGCTGAAAATGTAAAAAAAAAAAAAAAACCCTTACCTTAAACCATCAGACTGCTGTCCACATGAACATTCATAAGTCGAACACTCCTGTTTGTGGAGTTTACCAGATCATCCTAGTCTCAGGTTCAGTAACACTTTGTGCTGAGAAAAAGTGAGAGAGACAGTGACAAAGAGAGAGAGAGACAGAAAGGGAAACAGAGACACAGAGAGAGATTTCATGCATGGGGAGACCAGAAGTTGACAGTGGATATCTTCCTCAATCTCCATGTTACCTTTTGAGACAGAATCTTCCACTGAACCTAGACCTTGTCAACTCAGTTAGACTGGTTAGGCACCAATTCTCTGAGATCCTCTGTCTCTACCTTCTCTGTTCAGGGATTACCGGCATACATTTCTGTGTCTGGCTTTTTGAAAATGTGCTGGGATCTAAATTTCTATCCTCACGCTTGCCCAGCTAACACTACAGCCCGAGCCATCTCCCCAGCCTCCTGCTTTCTGTTTTTAACTAGTATGAGATCTGACTCTGTTTCACCTTCCTAGATGTGACTTCTACACAGAGCCCACATTCTTGAGGATGACTTAGCCTTTCATACCATAGCTATCTCCCATCTCAGGAAACCACATGGTTTGATGGTTAACCTTAACTGTCAACTTACAAAAACTGAGAATTGCCTAGAAAGAGAGTCTCAATGAGAAACATTGGGTTGGCTTAAGGGCATGTATGGGTGGGATTATCTTAAGTTAATTGAAGCTCCCTAACCTACTATGGGCAGCACCATTCCCTAGACTAGAAGTCCTTAACTACATAAGAGAAAGAAAAAAGTCAGAGTGAGCACTACCAAGTAAGTGAGCCCACATGCGCCCATTACTCTCTGCTCTTGCCCGGGGATGTAATGTGACTATCTGCTTCAATTTCCTACTGCCCTAACTGTCCCACATGATGGACTATAACCCAGAATTGTGAGCCAAATAAACCCTTCTTCCCCCCTAAGTTGCTTTTATCTGGGTATTTCACCACAGCAACAGAAGTGAAAACAAGACACAGGGGCCTGAACATCAAACAATGGTTAAAAAGCATTGACTCCAAGAGGGCTATTGACAATCAGAAGGTTTGCATGTCCTATCAATGGTTATAGCTTTTATATAAGATGACAATGGTAATATTTATTCAAACTGATTCAACATGGCTGATGTTTTCAGAACTAATTTGTATTTTGCAGCAGAGAACTTGACCCCAGCAGGACTCTGCCCTGGCTTTCTGGGGTGTGCCAAGGGTGCTTAGAGTGACACCAAGGCTTGGGGAGGAGTCTTCTGGAGCAAAGAGGCATAGAGAAGACTCTAGAATAAAGTACTAAGCAAGGAGGAGACAGTGGGAACGTCTTCAGTTCGGTTTTTAAAATTCTGAAATTCCAGAAGATGCTCTCGCCCCAGCTCAGCCCCCAGCTGTTGTCTTTGACAAGGCTGGCCACAGTAGAACAGGTCTCCAGCCCCTTATAACAGAGTCTGCATACAGCACTGTGTGTCTGTGTACCTTGTCTCTCAGTGTGTGTGCCGTATTCCTGTTTTATAAGCCCAAAGCAGCGAGACGTTCGTTGGCCATGCCATATCATTCGATTCGACCTAGTGTTTTGAAAACTAGGAAATTCCACATTCACGAACAATTTATGCAGCAACCTTCGGTGAAAACGTGCTTTTCAAAACCAACACTCTGCACAGAGGAAGCATTTGGATTTCAGCGGGAGCAGCAGAGGACGAGAGAATGGGGCTCCCTCTGATTATACCGGGCTCTTGGCAGCTCCCGCAGGCGGACTCACCCTGTGACTATCGAGGGTGTCATCTGCTGGAACCAATGCCAGCCCTTTGTGTTCCATTCCGGAACCTGTTCGCCTCATTCCCTGGGAGATAATCCTGTCCTCCACTTCTGTTTGCCTGTGGATTTAAACGCTTCTGCCTCCCACCATGAAGGCTCCAGGCTCAGCCTGCCCCTCCAGCCCTAGCTTCCCAGACTCCATTGTCTCTTCCTTCCTGCTCCATGATCCTCTTATCTCCCTAGATCGCTTGCTATTCCCCAACTCAAGGCAGAATAGCTTCCGCACATTTTTTTTTAACGTCTAGAAAATGTATTACCAGGAAGAGGCTGGGGACCAGTGACCTTGTTGAGGACCTGAGGAGAGAGACAAACCTAGAGAAGTCAGGTGTGGTGGCACATGCCTGTAGTCCCATCACTCAGGGGGCTGGGACAGGAAGATTGTCATGAGTTTGAGGCCAGCTGGGCTACATATCGAAGTCTAGGCCAATAGTGTAAAATACAATCTCAAAAACAGAACAGCACAAGACAGGACAAGCTTGGGGGAGAGAGTAGCAAGAGCAGAGTTAGCCAGGAAAAGTAGGATCCTATCCAGGATAGAAAGGCCCTGATAAGACACCTACATGAATCTGAAGGGTCTGATCTACCCTGGGCAGGCTTCTTCAGGAGAAACATTCTTCAGAAACCATTCTAAGACTAGCAGAACAGCCCTGGGTAGGAGAGCTCTATGGTCAGGCTGGCAGCAGAGTCTAAGCCCTAGGGTTCAGACTACGTAGTTCCATTAGTCACCAAGTAATTCACCAAAGCCAAGTCCTTGCCTGTGCTAGTGTTACGTACAGTGCAGGCTTGTGTGGCCCAGTTATCCTAAGATTATTACCTGCTGGTCATCTAAAAGTTGAATTTAACCAGTGTCTTACAGTTTAGGATTACCAAGTCTTAACGAAGGGTGGAGAAGCTCCCAAAAGAATTCAAGAGTCTCTTGCCCAGCCTGTGCTTCAGCTATCCTGCCTCCCCAAACAGGACACCAACATCAACTAGGCAAAGAAGTTACTCTAGCCAAGTATAACTTGGTCAACCTGGGGAAAGGGTTATTCACGGGAGCAGAAATGATTGCTGCTGCAGTAGCAGCCAAAACCTCAATCCTTCTAATAAAAAAACGATATCCCTGAACCCCACCCCACCCCCAGCCCAGCTGGCGAGCAGCTCCACTGAGGAGTCATGTGGACCCCTTCCTCTCTTGTGATCAAAGGCCCTCTCAGTGCTGTTTAGAGAAAACAGCAATTGCTCACTGCTGCTATGCCTTAGAGAAAAGGCTCCTGAGGCTATAACTTTCTGAGCTTCTTGTATCTTTTTTGTTCTTTTGAGTTGTTGTTGTGGTGGTGGTGGTGGTGGTGGGTGGTGGTGGTGGTGGTGGTGGTGGTGGTGGTGGTGGTGGTGGTGGTAGCAGTGGTGTGCATGAGTGCGTGTGTTGTGTGTGTGTATTTTGAGATGGAGTATTACTATGTAGCCTTAGATGTCCTGGACCTTGCTAGTGTAGACTAGGCTATCCTCAATCTAATCTTTGCCTGCCTTGGCCTCCCTAGTGCTGGGATTAAAGGTATACACCACCACACCCTCCCAGCTTCCTGTGTCTCCTGAACCACCCTCCTTCCTTCAGAGGAAATGTTTTCATTGAGAGGGAATGGCTACCCGACACCTGTTGGAATGGAGAAGCGATGTGTTTACGCCCTGTGAGCATTATCAGAAACCCTCCCTGCTAGATCCCTGAGCCCCTCACATCCAGTCTGTCCCCATTCTCAGACAAGGGTCTGGGCACTGGCGAATGCAGCAGTTGGTCCATCCTGTCCATCACCACCAGGGACCACCCTTTTCTCAAATTCATTCCCCAAGGCACAGGATCAGAATCATTTTCTAGTCCCTACAGCAACCTCACTTAAGTATGACTTTTTCTTTTAATCTTGACTGCACATGATAGCTGCAAATGATTATGCAAATGATTCACTGGAGAAGGAATGGAAGATTGGGGAAATTTTGAATAAAAGAGCATGACAGGATCCTATCGTGCTGAGGTGTTCTCTTACAGTCTTTTCAATGGCCTATGTGAACTTCTCACACAGACTCTGTGTGTGTGCGCGTGCGTGCGCGGGCGTGTGTGTGTGTGTGTGCTTGCTTGCTTGCTTGCTTGCTTGCTTTTCTCATTCTTCTTCTTACATTTGACATTATTGGACTCAATTCAACTTGAGTTAATAAATATTTACCAAGTACCCACTCTGGATTCCACACTGTGTATGGAACAGGTAAAGATGCCTAGCATAGCCGTTGCCCTGTGATGCTGTGGTTCAGGGTAGGAGTCAGACATTGAGCCGGGGAGATAAGACATGAATTAAACAGTCACCAACAGAGCCTGCGGTATAATTCAATCAGAGACTTTGCTTTTGGGGAAATGTGTTCCTAGAAATACAGAGAGACTACTTCATGGGGTTATATTCAAAATAAACATGTTGTGCATGATCCTAGGTGGTAGAATATTTAAATGAAAACAGATAATGCCTCTGTATTCTTTTTTTCTAGGTTCACATAAACCCTGGAAGTGCCTGTGATTACAATTAATATATCACCTTAATAAATAATAAAAAATACTAGATGCCTTAATAAAGTACAATGGTGACTTAATAAAACACCATGGTAACTTAATAAAGCGTCACACTGACTTACTAAAGCACCGCGATGACTTAATAAAAGACAATGATGACTCAATAAAGCACAGTAGTGACTTCATAAAGCATCCCGGGGACTTAATAGAGCATGATGACTTAATAAAACAAGAATGAGGACTCAATAGAGCACCATGATGATGTAATAAAACACCATGGTGACTTAATAAAGTACAGTGACGACTTAATTAAGCAACAATAGTGACTTATGAAGGCACGTGATGACTGTGGAGCCCCAACACTTTTTTACCACACAACTTTTGGTAGCTGTATAGTATGCCTTTATTCAAATAGACCATACCATCTTTAATCCATTATCACTAAACATCTTATTCTAAATACTGGCTTTTGTAATAACAGCAATGAAGACCTTCGTGCAGGCACACAGATGTACACGCAAATCTGATTATTTCTTCAGGACAAGCTCCATAGTTGACTGAAATGATGAGTCTAGAAGCAGAGACTATGTAGTCATTACACAAAGGCCATTTTCTTACTCTCCTGGCCACATACTAAACTACATTTCCCAGCCTCCTATGGGGTTAGGTGAGGCCATGCCGCTCATGTCTGGCCAGTAGAACAGAGTGAGCCTTGCTCAGCAAACCTCGCATGTGTGCTTCTACTTCTGTGTTCTCTCTCAGGGTTCTCCCAATCTGTGAGTTAGGAAAAAAAAAAATAGAGGAGACTCTAAAGTGTTGTACATGAGTTAGTGCCCTATGGAAAAGAGCTTTCTTCTTGCTGTGTCAGATCCTCCAGTGCAAGTATTAGATTAGAGAGGGAGCAGATGAACTATGGTGTTCCACCATGGCAGTTGACACTTCATCTATTCCAGCAGACAGTGAGAACTGACACAGGAGTAATTTCCCTCACTCCCCCACTGAGCATCGTGGGGGTTGGAAGTGCAGTCAGGGAGCCCTGGTGTTCCACCCCATTCATCCTTCGCCTATCTAGTTTCACCACAACAGCCCAACCAGGGCCAAGCCTTATTCTTCTCCCCAACCACAACACCAACCCCCAAGGCAGGGAGGGTTTCTCTGTGTAGCCCTGGCTGTCCTGGAACTCACTCTATAGACCAGGCTGGCCTGGAACTCAGAAATCCGCCTGCCTCTGCCTCCTAGATTCACCTTGTGGCCTTTGTACCTCAAAAGCCAATATCATTTTATTCCCCATGCAGCAAAACAAACCTACACGAGTCACAGGATAAAGAACTTCATAGATCACAGATAACCCACTGCCGTGGCACTGTGGCTCTCATCTTTCCATGGAAACTGCTGCGTCGTTTTGTCTCTGTGTGTCTTCCTTCAGGGAAGATGCTCAACATTCCTCTTGGAGGGTGGGGGCTGATTCATCATTGTGGTATGACTGCCATCTTGTGGCAGTGATGGGACAAAGCAGCAGGCATCTCCAGTAGGCAAATTAGAACCCCACAACACATCAGAAGTACCAGAACACATCCAAAGAACTCCAGCAAACGACTGGCCTTTGAAGCGTGCCAGGAGATGGCGGCCAAAGTCTAATCCCTTCCTTCCTTCCACTGTTTCTCGGAGCTCTTTTCTTTGCCCACCAAAAAGATAAAGTAATTAAAAGTTCCTGCTCGCTGTTTTGCATGGTGCAAATTATATGCTTCGGCGGTTATGTGCAAATAACGCTTTTATTTCATTATAAAAAATGATGCATGTGAGTTGTTTAAAAATTAAAACACCATTGAAACCTTTAAATCAGCCACAAATCACCCCCAAATATGGGAACTCTGAGCCAGTCAGCACGAGTGCTTAGTCACTCCAATAGCAGGGTACAAGTCTCTCTGTGTTACCCACAAGCTGAGAAGCAATGTTGGCTCTGGTGGTGTGACAGTAGGGCTCCTTCAGGCTCTTCACTTCCTACTTCATCTGAGACAAGGTAAAACTCCATGTATCTGGGGTTTTTTAATCTTGGAAACAGAGAGAGAGAAGAGAGACAAAAATAATGCAGGCTAAATACGGGCAACGATAATACAGAATAAACCACACTTCTTGTGATGTCATGAAGATGAATTCATCTGTAAAGACTGCGTAGTGCCTGGTACATGGGAACCCTTTGTTCCCCATGTACATTCCCATGTGTGTTCATCACACTGTGATGATGAATGGGTGAATAGGCACGTTTAGATAGAGGATGTATAACTAGTATTCATGAGAATAGGAAGAAGGAATCGATAGTTGTAGAGATACAGGGTTGAGTGGGAGGATCTTGTGGATTCCCAGGTGATCGGCAGTGTGTCTCCTGAATGGTTCTGACTTTCTGTCTGTTTTTCCCTTGCCACCAGAACATTGCCAAGGAGCCCACTTCCAGCTGTGATAGTTCTCACAGTCTCCACTCAGGAGGAACAAGGATGCTAACTGCCAACCAGAAAGGCGTCGAACGAAAAGAAAAACTCATCCAGTTGAGGGCAGATCACTCTTGGGAAATAGTGTTAGCTTTCACATCACACTGCCCCAGCTCCTCTTTCTCCTCTGTCACCTGTAGATACTGAATGACACATACCAAACAAAATGGTCAACAGTAGTAGGTAGAATAGAAAGGCCAGATCCAGAGAGCCACTCCCAGCCGATGCCCACACTGAGAAGCCAGTCAGGAAGAATTCTTGCTACTACCAACAGACGTTATGGTCCACAAGAAAGCACTTCCTCCCTTGTCCGTGCTCACAGGATGTACCTCAAATGGACTTGTCACCTCATCTTCTACATAGGTGCTATCATCCTCATTTTGCAGGGAGGTAAACTGAGACTTAGGAAGTCAGATACTTAACCAGAGGCATTCTGCTGGTATGCATGTGAGCTGGAGTGTAGACTCCAGTTTCAGGAATCTGACCAAAGTTCCTTGGAGCACTCACAGCAAACATGAGGCAATTAAGCCACTTGTTTGTTCCTTCCAAAACCCTTCAAGAAAATCTCACATCTAGCCCCAACCTTCATTTACTCTAGCCAAGAAATGCCAGACAGAAATTAGGAAGTCTAAAGTTTGCTTTAGAATGTCTATATCCTATAATAAGCAGAAAGTAGCATTAGACCCTTGTCCATCTAGAATCCTCAGAAAACTGAGGGGGGTCAGTAGGTAAGATGGCAGTTGGGTCAGCCAGTTGCTCAGTTGGTCCTTTGACTCTAAAAAGGCAACCCAGTTTTTTCCAAAGAATAGCCTTGCTTCAAACCCATCACTGCAGATCATCCAGGAAGCACACACTGCAAGAGTGGATGAGAGAGTGGTTCCCTCCCACTACAGGCTGTGGTCAGCGCATCCTCCAAAGCCTGAACTTATACAGGTCATTAGCCTGCGTCCTTCTAACGGAACAAGCCATAACCTGCACTCATACATAAACAGAATGAATCCTAGCTTAGGAGTACCTGGTTCGCAACAAATAGACAAGTTTCAGTCAATTACAAACAGCCAAGCGTTACCCAGTCGAGGACAGCCAATTGCTCAGACAAGGCCCTGTCGTAGCCAATCAGACTCACTCTCTAATGTACTTTGGCAATTAGCTTATAAAAGCTCTCCGCGCACACTGTTGGGCAGAGTTCTAAGTTGCTTCTGGTTCTGAGTGCTGTCCAATTCACGAGTAGCTCTTTGATCAAATAACTTCTATTCAATCTGATTTTCTTCAAGTCTTTCTTTGAAGTGACTAACCCCTCTAAAACAAAGCCAGCCTTGGCTGGTTTCTCGGCTAACACACTCCTGAGGCACTCCGAGAAGAAGGGAGTCTAGGGCTCCTAGCGTAGCATGTAAGAGCCTGGCCACCACTCTTCCTCGGGATAAGCCCACACCTTTGGTCAACTGTTCCTTCTACCTAAAGGTCCCTTATTTTATTTTATTTTATTTTATTTTATTTTATTTTATTAGGACAAGAATTTGTTGAGAAGCCTGCAAAGTGACCCATGCCTGTAATCTCAGTACTCTGGAGACTAAGGCAGGAGGATGACCACAAATTGGAAGGTAGCCTTGGCTAGACACTAAATTTCAAGCCAAGCTGGTGTATAGAGTTAGATGCTATATCAAGACAAAATGAAAAGGGATGGGAGGACTGGAAAGATGGCTTATGGGTTAAGAGAGTTTGGTTACCAGCACATATGTCACACACAGGCTCACAGCTTCCTGTAACTCCTGCTTCAGGGGAACACACACACACACACACCTCTACAAGGACAACATTCACATGAACATACTCATGCATATATGCACAAAATAGAACAAATCTTTTTCTAAAAATATTAATGCTAGGCAGATGGCTCAGTAAGTCAAGTGCTTGCTATATAAGCATGAGGTCCAGAGTTCAATTCCCCAACACCCACTTAAAAGTCAACACAGCGGCACACATCTGAAACTCAGACACTGGGGATTGGGAGGAAGGGCAGAGAGGCAAGAGGATTCCTGGAGCTCATTGGCCAGCCAGTTTCTCCAAGTGAGAGACCCTGTCAGAAAAACAAACAAACAAACTAAAAAGTAAGTGATAGAGAAAGATATCTAATATTGACCTTTGGCCTCCATAAGGCACAGTGTACATGTGCACGCTCAAACACACACACACACACACACACACACACACACACACACACACACACACACACACATTGCTTTTTAAGCCACAGGCCTGTAATCCTAACATTCAGGAAAAAGAGTCAGGAGGACAGGGAGTCTTTAAATATTCCCCAGTGGAGATGGAGCAGAGACTGAGGGAATAGCCAACCAGTAACTGACACAGCTTGAGACCCATCCTATAGACAAGCACTAATCCCTGACATTATTAGCGATACTCTGCTATGCTTACAAACAGGAACATGTTGTCCTCTGAGAGGCTCCACCCAGCAGCTGACTCAGGCAGATACAAACACCCACAGCCAATCAGTGGATGGAACTTGGGGGCACTTATGGGAGAATAGGAGGAAGGATTGCAGGCCCCAGAGGGGATAGGAACTCCACAGGAAGACCAACAAAGTCAACTAACCTAGACCCTTAGGCCTCTCAAAGTCTCCACCAACCAAGGAACATACACAGGCTGGACCTAGGCCTCCCCAATCTTATGTAGCAGATGTGCAGCTTGGCCTTCATATAGGTCCCAAGCAACTAGAGCAGAGATTATCCCCAAAGCTGTTGCCTGTATATGGAATATGTTCTACTAGCTGCGCTGCCTTTTCTGGCCACAGTGGGAGAGGAAGCACCTAGCCTCACAGAGACTTGAATGAAGTGCCAGGGTGGGGGCAATATCCAGGGAGGCCCCCATATGCTCAGAGGAGAAGGGGAGGGGAGGGGGGAAGGACTGTGGGATAGGGTGACCAGGAGGGGGGCAGTGATCAGGATGTAAAGTGAATAACTAAAAATATATGTAATTAAATTAAAAAAAAAAAAAACTCCCCAGTGATTCTAGTAGCCAACAGAATTAAGAATTGCTAGCCTGGGAACAAAGCTAGGGAAACAGACTCAGACAAGGCACCAAGATGTTTATCCCTCTTCCCTCCCTGAGAAGTCAGCTCTAGAGCAGAATGTGGGTCACTTAACTTCCCTGCTGCAGGCATCCAAAGCCCAAGTCCCAGGGACCTGCCTTGTGGGTATCAGGAGAGGGCAATGACAGGGGACATCACCTTGGGTGGCCACCTTTCCTTCATTTGTAGAAGCTTGACCTCTAGATACAAAGTCCATCGCATAACCCTGACTTTCCTGCTCTGACTCCCCCACAAAGAAGAGGAAGAAAGGATAACAAGGTTTAAGACTGATGGCATTTTCATCTTCTGTTTCTCTCTCCCTACTGTCTATCACTGCAGCAAAGCCGGGGTGGCCTCCAGGGATCGTCTCTTAGCTAAGCATCGTTACCAGCTCAGAGATGAGCTGTTCATGAAGGTATAGATGGGTAGTCGGATAAACAGGCTAATCGGTGGGCGGATGAACCGGTAACAAAGAATGCTGTAAGGAGAGAAGTGACAGGTACAGAGACTGGTTTCAACTGTGAGGTCAGCCCTTGAGCAAACACAGGCAGGAAGAAGAGCGTGGTTCCTGATAGCCTAGTGGGGTGTGCAGGGAAGAGTGTTCAAGCTGCCGGAAGACTGAGCATAGCAGTCACCTGCGTCCAAAAGGGCCAAGAGGATAATTATGAGCTTTAGTAATGAGAAATAGGAGAGGAAATAAAATGAAAAGAGGGACCTACGAGAAACCTCAGCACCTCCGCCGACTCCCGGGTTCAAGGTAAAGTTCAAACCAATCAGCAAAACTCTTTCAAGGAGCCCGGGGCTGCAACGAATCCTGCCCAGGTCACGGAGCCCCTGCTCTGCCTGCCCGAGGCAGAGCTGTTCATAACCCACCTCCTCTATATTGAGACTCCCCGTGGCTTGGGTCCTTACTTACGCTGGTAGTCTCTGAGACCAAAGCCCAGCTCCAAACTTTACCTTAATGACAGATGTTCTGTTATCCCAAGAAAGATCTCCAGCAACAGAATTCCAAGCAACACTGGGCCAGGGTGGCTCTTGCTGGAATCTGCCCACTCGAACCCCTACCATGTCCTTCCAGACCCACTTCAGTTATAGGCTGCCTGTCAGAGGTTTTCAGACAACTCCCACCTTCCTGACAAGTCTTTCTCCCTCTGTGTTGTGTGGTGTTGGGGCGTAGTCATAATAAAGAGAATCGCCTTCCCTGTGCCTCTCTTGTATGACTTTGGGGGGAGCTTCATCACCTCTCCGAGCCTCACTGACAAAATGAGAGAAATCGTAGTCCCACAGAGGAATCTCAGGGGATAAAGTGTGTTGTGATCCTAGCAAGGTGCCTGGCATACAACACAGCCCCACCTCCACCCCCCAAAGAGCCCAGTCTCTTTGCCGACTCCTCCCAGCCCAGATGGCTTACAACTAAATCCAGCGATGTGACAGTGGTCATTAAAACAAATGTGTCACTTGGTTCTCTAGCCAGGTGGCACATGACAGCCATTAATTTTTCTCATGAAAAATGACTCTGCTAATTGAAAAAACATCAAAAAGATTGAGGTTTACACAAATGTTCAGCTCTGTTTATTTTTTTTTCTAACTTACTTTTCAGCAGTCAGTAAGAGCTTAATGAGCTCTCATTTACGGCTTCCTTCCTATTTATAGATATCAGCCAGCGCCTGTGGCGTTCCAGACGTATGGATTGAGAGCATCCAGCCCGAGCTATGTGGTCGGCAGGGGAAAGTTACCATAACCAGGTGGCCTCCAGATGGGAATTGCCACATCTCAAAAATCTGGCACAGTACTCCCGTAGGACCTGGGTGGGGGCCAGTGCCAGTGCCGGTGCAGGTTGCCGGTGCTGGTGCCGTTGCCAAGGTGCCAGTGCCATGTGTCAGTTGGATTCTGTTGTCCTCCCCAGGGGGCAGATTCTTTGTGCTTGAAGTTTGGGGCTTTGGTTTTTTTGTTTGTTTTCCTTTGGTATGAGGCGAAAACAGGTAACACTCAGAGAGTAATTACCCAGTGAGTGAAGCATCATGCCAGCCCTCTCTCCAGATCAAAGTGGGGAGATGTAAAGAGAAGTTATGTGTGGGAAGAGGCTAAGAAGATGGTTCAGTCAGTAAAATGCTCCCCTTGCACTCGTGGTGATCTGAGGCCAGTCACCAGAACCAACATTAAAAAGGCCAGGGAGAGATGCCCCCCGTCCCCCCACACCCCCCCACCCCCGCCAACCCTAACCCCTACTTCTGGCAAGCAGCCAGGAGGGGTGGCCCCACCCCTCACCAGCTGCAGCACTAGGAAGTACAGACCCCAAACCTTGCCTGGGCAGCACAGTAGAGATGGCTGTGGTGATAGGAATGAGGGTGAGCTGGCCTCCAGAGTGTAAGGGCAGGAGAGCTGGCAGGCTAAACAGTTCAGCTACCATCCAGGCCCAGATCCAGGCTCTAAGTTGGCCCACCCCACCATCTACCCCATCTATGAACTGCTGGAGTGTGTGAAGGGGCCAGTCCTGCAGATCCAAAGTCACAGGATCTCCATGACACGGGGCAATAACAGGATACCTGGGAGGAGTCCTGGTGAGGACCCAGTATTGATGGTGCAGCAGAAGCCAGGGGTCTTAAACCAGACATTGCAATGAGACCATGACTCATTGCAAGGAGCATCTGCAAGTAAAGCTATTTGGGCAAAGAAGTTAAACAAGAAGAAAGGCTAAAGTCAGGAGAATGCTTAAATCCCATTTAAAAGAGGAAACGAAATACCATGGGAGGCAGATGGAGGAAGGGACCTGGGTGGTAGAAGGGAGGAAGAAGGAAATAGAGGACCCCGGTCAGATATGGGGAGAGACAGGAGAAAGGCCCAAAGGGCCAAAAGAATGAATGGAAATATGTAGCTTCCAGGGGTGTGAGGGATCTCTAGGAAATACCAGAGACCTGGGATGGGGGAGGCTCCCAGGACTCAATGTGGGTGACCTTTGCCAAAATGCCCAACAGGGGAGATATGAAGCCTGAAGAGACCACCTCTCATAGCCAGACAGGACCCTGAATGGAGGGATGGAGACACCAACCCACCTACAAAACTTTCGACCCAAAATTGCTCCTGTCTAAAACAATCGCAGGGATAAAAATGGAGCAGAGACTGAAGGAATGGCTGACCAGTGACCAGCCCAATTTGGGATCCATCCCATGGGCAAGCACCAATCCCTGACACTATTACTGATGCTATGTCGTGCTTGCAGACAGGAGCCTACCATGGCTGTCCTCTGAGAGACTCTACCTAGCAGCTGACTGAGACAGATGCAGATACTCACAGGTAAGCATTGCACTGAAGTCTGGAATGCCTATGGTAGACTCAGGGGAAGGATTATAGGAAGTGAATGGGATGGCAACCCCACAGGAAGACCAACAGTGTCAACTAACACAGACCCCTGGGAGTGCCAGGAGACTGAGCTACCAACCAAAGGGCATACACAGACCAGTCTGAGGCCCCTGGCACAAATGTATCAGAGGACTGCCTTGTCTGGCCTCAGTGGGAGAGGATGTGCCTAATCCTGTAGAGACTTGATATCCCAGAGTGGGAAGATAAGAGAGGAGGGTACTCTCTCAGAGAAGAAGGGAAGAACTCTGCAAGGGGGACCACAAGGGGGGGCAATATTTGGGATGTAATAAAATAATTAACTTAAAAAAAAAAGATGATTGACCAAAAAGATATATTGTAGCATACTATAGCTTCCACATCAAGATTTATTTTGGGATTATTTTTGTTTATTTGTCTTGGTTTGGGGGCAGGGAGGTTGCAAGGGTGGAAGGTGGATATGGAGGGACCGGGAAATTAGTGGGGCTGGGGTGCATAGTGTGAAGTTCACAAAGAATCAATAAAAAAAAAAAGTCTAATAACCTAAGGTTGTTTTCTGACATCTACTACCTCTCCCTGTCCCCCACCACACACACACACACACACACACACACACACAAACACACACACACACACACACACACACACACACACACAATGTAAACATTCTCTTCATCCTGAATCAAGAACCCTGTGTCTTCATCATTGCATTCATCCAGCCATGTCTTCTTGTACCAGGCATTGTTCTAACTGGTAAATTCTGCCCACTTGAGGAAGAGAGAGCAATGAGGAAGAAGGGTACCAGACCAAAAGGCAAGATGCCCAGACTCAAAGTTCCGCATCTCCCACAAGTGCCTATCATGGAAGCAAGCCCACTCCAAGCCCTTCTGCTCTGGCTGATCAGCCCACAGCAAACACAGTGAAAATTAGAAGACAGCATTGATTAACAGCCAGTTTTATACCCAATTGTCCCCAGAAAGTAGACCCCCTGACAAAGCTGCAATTGCTAACGGAGTTTGACCTATAGCTAAGGGAAGAAAGATGCCTAAAGTCTAACCCCTTCACCAAATCCAACCCATAGAACCCACGGGACCTTGAAATGCTGCATGGTCAAGCATGGTGTGCAAGGAAGTTCTTTTGAGTCCAGGAGTAAACAAAATACTGTGTGTGTGTGTGTGTGTGTGTGTGTGTGTGTGTGTGTGTGTCTGTGTGTGTGTGTCTGTGTGTCTGTGTGTGTGTGTCTGTGTGTGTGTGTCTGTGTGTGTGTGTCTGTGTGTGTGTGTCTGTGTGTGTGTGTCTGTGTGTGTGTCTGTGTGTGTGTGTGTCTCTCTCTCTCTCTCTCTCTCTCTCTCTCTCTCTCTCTCTCTGTGTGTGTGTGTGTGTGTGTGTGTGTGTGTGTACACATGAGGTAGCATCCCCATATATATGGGAGTGGGAAGAGAGAAGGAATCCTACCAAAGCATCAAGAACCCTGCTGTGTTAGTCAGCTTTCTGTTGCTAAGCTAATCAACCTACAAAGAGGAACTGTTTATTTTGGCTCAGTTTCAAAAGTTTCAACCATAAGCCATTGGCCTGTGGCTTTGGGACCTATGACACTAAAGTACACCATGTGGCCTCATGTGGAAGAGGAAGCTATATATCTCATGATGGCCAGGACGCAGAGAGAGGAGGAGGAGGAGCCAGGGTCTCACTTGTTCCTTTGAGGGGACACCCACAGTGTCCTGACTTCCTTTTGCTTAGACCGCATTTCCTAAAGGCTCCACCACTTCTCAACAGTGACAAGCCTTTAACACATGGGCTTTCTAGAAGACATTTATCCCACCCATAGCAACAGCTCACAAGAACAAAACAACTAGACCAGTCCTCTGGTGAGGAGGAACTGAGTGGGAAGCAGGGAGGATGAGCGGAAGTGTACCGCAGCACTTCTCTGAGCAGGAAACATTGGAGCAACCCTTCTGCAAGCCAAGGGGAACCCTGGAGAAAAGAAGAGAACGATTCTCCCTAAAGTCCTTCACCTGTTAAATAAAGAGCTGGAGGAGACCCAGAGAACTAGCAGGCATATCCACCCCATGTCCCACAGTCTCTGCATATCCCTGGTTAGTTATGAATGAGACCCAATACCTTTATGAATGACAAGATGATGTCATGATGCCAAATGGTTGGCCTCCCCTGAAAGCAATGGCTACAGCTACAGAAAGGGAATAAGACTCAGAAAATGTGAGTCTATTTCTGCAGTTTCTAATATGCACCTGCACAGTTTCTAATTGAGGAACAAAGGCTGGCTCCCTGGCATACAGCCCCTGTCTTATTCACTCTGTATCCCTGGCACCCAGCACAGATGGGAGCCTAGCTCAAGGCCAGACTCCATCAACATCTATTGAATGGATGCAAGGATGGCTAGACGGCTGTGGCTTAGCATTACCCTGAGATAGCAGGCTACCAGAGCTGCTGTGAGCCTTGATTCAAAAACCTTCAGGGACGTTAGCTCATGTCATACTCATTCATTTTGATTTGTAATCACATAATTAACAGCCAAGGTGGTGGCAGCTTCTATAATAGCCTTTGTAATACGTCATAGAAATAGAAACGACTTACTCAAAGAGATCAGCATCTTGCGATCCTGCATAATCACAGACCACAGGCCCTGGGAATATATTTAACTTGTAACCTGAGCTACGGATCCTCATTCGGAAGCACTTCCCTCCATGATAGAAAGAAGCAGGGGCTGCGTGGAGGCAGAGCTCCACTCTTCATGGGACTCCATGAAGATCACAGCTCCAGCCAGAGCGAACGGTTCTGTTAACCTCTCCTAATGCAAATGTCAGGAGTACACACAAAGGCACATATAAACACCCTCTCTGGCTCATGATGAAAATGGAGCCTATGGATTTATGCAACAAATAAGGTCCTGAGCTGAAAGGTGGTCCCTCGGGGCCAAGCACAAGGGCAATGTCCCTTTAAAGATGTGGGGTTCAAATAGAGCTCTAAAAGATGAGTAGGCAGAGTTAGTTCAGGGAAGAGGAGTAGACGGAAGCCCCTTCGGGGATAGAAGGCAACACTTCCAAGTCCTTGACATGAGAGATCCACAGTTTTCTCATCAAATCCTACTGCCTCTCAAAAGCCCATTTCATGAATGGAAAGTGGAACCTCTACGGAACAGTGCTACAGGGTCACATCAATGGAAAGGTCACCTCAATCAAGAGGAGGGAGGGAAAGGAGAGGGAGGAGAAAGCAAGGAACAGAGGAGAAAAGATGGAAAGGGGTGAAGGCGGGAGGGGAGAAAAGATCTAACTCCTGTTTTCTGATATTTCTAACACCTTCTGCACTAGAACACCACCCCTCGGAGATGCTTCCTGAAAACAAACCTGAGCCATGCCATATCCTCTTCTTGGCAGTTTACACAGCTCATGAACAATGTAAAAACCTTGAAAGGTCCTGCAGTACAGAGCAGGAGTCTCCCAACTTCTTCGAGCACTTTTTCAATCAGCATCTACTTAGCATTCAACAGAATATACATCAGGGAAAGGCTCCCATAAATTAAGCTCAGTATCTATGAGGCAAGCACCAACTCCAACATCAACCCCAGGGAGCGAAAGCTCTTTAATATGACGGTCTATCGTTAGGCATGTTCCTGGAAGTCCCATGAGCATCGCAAAGACCCTGGTTAAGCCCTGGGTTAAGGCAACCACCCCCAAAACAAGGAACAGGTGGAATGAAGCACACGCTCACCATTTGATCCCTAAGAAAAAAAAGTGAAGGAGGCATGACTGGGGCTGGCTTAGCAGAGATTTACTTCCCAGGCATCCTTTGGAATGGATATCCTGCATGATTGAGCCGAGCTTTGTTCAATTCTCAAAGCAATTTGCCAGGAGTGAGAAAGGGGCGCTTAGTAAAGCAAGTTGGTCAGTCCTGGATGATTACTTCTTATTCCAAAACAATTACTATAAAGGTAAAATGGGTTATGTTGCTGTAAAAAAATATATGACTTTCTCCAAACAGTGGCACATGAATTCCCGACCAGAGCTATGAGACCATGGCCAAGAGCAGGCCAGACATAGGACCTGTGGGGAAGATGTTTCTGCGCTCACTTAAAATAGAATTACACAGGCTAGATGAATAGGGTGCGGGGAGGCAGGGGAGAGTGATGAAGTGCTCCAAGACAAGGACCTATTTATCAATGGAAGCCCATCTCTAAAGAGTACCTGCAAGGAATAACAGTGACAACATCCAGCTGGCTTCTTCCATCTGGACTCCACACCTATCCAACTTCCTAAAAGATAAAGGCTCACCAGGATTTCCCAGGATTGTCTAGCAACAGTGACATCATATATCCAGTAAATCTTTGTGGTAAGGGGATATCCTATTCCTTATAGGATGGTTAGCAGCAACTCTATTCTACTACCCTTTGGAACGACAATGGAAATCCTTCCTCCTTGCCAAGTTATAACAATTCAGACTGTTGCCAGACATTGGTGAAGATGCTCAGCCACTGGGAGGTAGAGGTGGGGAATCAGTCCTGGCTGAGAATCCCTGAACTAAAGCAACATGGACATGGGGGAATAGCCCATCAGGTCTCTGGATCCATCCTGTCTCCCAGAGAAAACTGCTTGAGACTGGGCTCTCTCAGGGAGCAGGGGCAAGGTATTGAAAAGCTTGGGTCACTGGTCTTTTCAGAACGTCAAAGAATCAGAACCTAGCTGAGTCCCTCAGACAAACTATCCCACAGCCTGCTCTGTGGAGGAGCCAGCATAAGACACAGGAGTCAATAGACATCAGAAACCATCCCTCCAACACCAGGAAGCCATCCCCTTTCCACTGTCTGACTACTGCCATTCCCATGCCCTTTGTAAAAGGCAAGTAAGAAACTGAAACTATCATTCAAGGCTCAGGGTGTCCCAGTAGGAAGAGTTTGAGAACTCTTTCACCAACTGAAGATGGTCACTGTTTCCCCAGTAACAGCCAGCACCGGGTGCAGACATGCAACGGCCTGGATCCAAGTGCTATGATTCATGAATAATCTTCCCTTGATCCCCGCCATCTCTGGGTGACAGCAGAGGGAGTTCAGCTTGGGGTTCCAATGCTGTGAGAAGGTCCTCACGCTGGCTCTGATCTGGTCGCTTCACTTCAGCTGACCTGGTGAGCTGACCACCGGGAAATGAAGAGAAGTTCGGTGCTCACTTCGCCAAGTGGTTGCAAGATTCAAATGAGAAATTGAATGTCTGTGAAAGTACTTTGCAAATATAGAGCAGTAGGCAGCTGTCGGCTGTTTTTATTAACTCAAGAGGCATCATGAAAGTCAAAAAGCAAATCAATTTTAATTTGCTTAAAAGAAGACACCAGGCAACCCATTTGCAGAGAAGCAAACTGGGGAAGAGTCTCTGCAGTGAGTGCAGCGATGAAGAAAGGGTTACGTTGAAAAAAAAAAAGAAGAAGAAGAAATAGAGTGTTTTTAAGATGTAAGGAGTGGACGGGGCTGGAGAGACAGCTCCGTGTTTAAGAGCACTTTTTGCTCTTTCACGGGACCCAAATTCCAAGCACCTATGTCAAGCTGCTTACAGCTGCCTGAAATGCCAGCTCCCAGAGATCTGATACCTTCTTTTGGCCTTCAAGGGCATCTTCACTCATGGGCACATACCCATACACAGACACACACACATGAGCACGTACACACACACACACACACACACACACACACACACACACGAATGAATGAATGGATGGATGAATGAATGAATGAATGATTACTTGTCATCATCAGCCTGATCTAGCATCGCTAGGAAGCATCTAACTGCTCCTGGCACCACCCCAGGTATTGTACTGAGCAAATGACTGTGGGGAGAAAAGGAAGGCAGGAAGAGGAGAAGAGCACAAGGAGATAGAGGCTGAATGGAAAGAAGTGAGAACCCCCTACCCCAACCCCACCCCCACCCCACCCTGACCACTCTGAGGCTTTACATCGCACCCGTTATTCCCAATTCTGGAACTGGGAGAACGCTGACCTTGACCAGGGACTGGGCATGTGCTGGGGGCCATGTTAGTGCCACACGGGTGCCACGTTGGTGACTGCATTGAGCCATTGCAGCATTTCCAAGTATGGCAGGCTATCCCTGAGCCAGGGTCCCGCAACTCAAGCCCTCTCCTCAAGGCATTTCCTCAGCCAGTACCTGCCATGCTGTCTCTATGTGCCAGACACTGGCCTGGGTATTAATAGGAGCAGATGTGTATACAGTGCCCAATATTTGCCAGATACCGTTTGATGTACACTGATTTAATCATGACAACCTTATAAGAAGATGTCATCACAGTGTTAGAGATAAGAAAATCAAAGTGATATACACATCACAGCTCATCCCTGTGCCCTGGTGGCTACACCCTAGTCTCTTCCCTTTGGGTGTAAGCTCGCCTAAGTGACCACTTCCAGCCAGTAGAAAAAGTGACAGGTTGCCACACTGTCATTGTGTCACAGTGATTAAGCTGCATAAGAGCTGGCTTTTAGAAGAGCTCAGTGGGTCACAGTACTTGTCAAGCGAGCCTGATGACCCAAGATCAAGTCCCAGCACCCACAAGAAAGGCACATCTGTAGTGCCAGCACTCCTACAGCAAGACAGGAAGTATGAAGAGAATATCTAGGAATTGCTCAGGAGCACCCAGCACATCAGAAACAAGAAACTAATAATAATAAATGCATTTACTTTTCATTAAAAAGATGAATAAATAATAGTGTGGCTTTCTTCTTGCTAGCAGATTCTCTCTTCCTGGCTTTAATGGAGTGGGCAACTGGAGGGGCCCACATAGCACGAAACAAAGAATGTTCTGCCGACAGCCCTCCAGAGAACTGCTTTACACCAACACTCTAGTAGACTCAGGAGCAGCCCCTGACTTAATAGAAATGTAGATAAGACCAAATCCTGGCCTTGTGGTCATAAGGCCTTCTGAGAGACACTGCAATGATGACCTAAATCAGCTCTCCCAATCCCAGACCAACAGGAGCTTCCAGAGAGCCCTTGTCTCTCAAACACCATTGTCTCGGCTAGGCTTTCCATTATTGTAAAGAGACACCATGACCAAGGCAACTCTTATAAGGGACAACATTAATTGGGGCAGGCTTACAGTTTTAGGGGTTCAGTCCATTATCCTTATAGCAGAAAGCATGGCAGCATTCAGGCAGGCATGGTGCTGGAGAAAGAGCTAAGAGTTCTATATCTTGATTGAAAGGCAGACAGGAGAAGACTGGCTTCCAGGCAGCTTGGAGGAAGGTCTCCAAGCCCACCCCCAAGGTGACACACTTCCTCCAACAAGGCCACCACCTACTCCAACAAGACAACACCTCCTAATAGTGCCACTCCCTTGGCCAAATATATTCAAGCCACCACAAGTGTGTATATGGTCATTTACTATGCAACACAATTTGTGGTGTTCTAAATGAAAGTGGAGATAACAATTTCTATCTAACACAATACTAAGCAGCAAAGCAGGGCTTGTATGTAAGGCATCCGCTCCCAAATCCTAGCGGTATCCTTAACCACTAGATGACGTCATCTTTCAAATCTCGGTGAGTACTCTGGGAAGAAAAATGAGGTATTGTGAGTTTGGAAATAGTAAAGATTCATGTTGTAAGAAGCAAAGCCCTGTAGTAAAAAGATATTTGAGATGGCTCAGTGAGTGGGTATGCTGCCACGCCGATGGCCTGAGTCCTAAGTCCAGGACTCACATAATGGAAGGAGAAAACTGACTCTTGCAAAGTGTTCTGTAACCTACACATGAACACAGAGACAGATAGGCACAGAGAGAGAGAGAGAGAGAGAGAGAGAGAGAGAGAGAGAGAGAGAGAGAACACATTGGGGTGAAGCATCATTTTTTAAACAAAAATTAAAATAATTTTTAATCTTTCTCCTTGCCTGACCCATGGCTGCGGACCCTTATCTGATCATCATGTAACTGTCCATGAGGCTTCCTATAACCCAGGACTCCACAGAAGACAGGTTGGGAAGCAAAGGTTGGTCTGATTCCTTCTTCTACAGTGCAAATGTCTAACACACACACACACAGGGCCCTGAGTTCAACTCCCAGTACTTCCAGAAGAAGCGAAGTCATCACACCTGGAGTTCTGGGCATGTACCTTCCTGGGAGAGCTCTAGCCTAGCATACACAGGCCCTGCATTCAAGCTCCAGCCCCCCAAAATAGAAAGATCTCACATGAAGGTGTTAAGCCTGAAGCTGTGGCCTATCTGGGTGACCCATACCCCTCATTTCTCCCATTTATCCACAATCAGGCTAAGGACAGACAAAGTGACCTGGAAAATAAGGTCAAAAATCATCAGCCACTCAGAAAGAAGCCAACCCCACCCTCGGAGGCCCTCATGTGTCACATGCACACTGGAAGGCTTACCTGACACAGCTACCAACTGCAAAAATTACCAGCTGAGAAGTGACACAAGGTGTAGCCAGGTGAGCTAGGGAAAGCCCACCCTGAGACCAGGTCCAGCACATTTGCAAACCCCCTTCCTTTATGCCTTACTTTGCTTATGTGGACAGTGGCCAAGCCCTTAAAGCGCTGCCTGCCTCCAAGTGACCTAGAGACTTGCTGTGGTCACTCCAGATGACCATCCACAATGATTCCGTTTGAGACAGCTTAGCATTATCACGCCTAATTAACTCACCCTTTAAACAGACCTCCCCGAGAAAATAGCAATAGGAAGGAGGGAAGGACATTGCCAAGTGGCAATGCTGTTCCAGGCCAGATGCTGAGCCAACACTACAGCGTCTCATTCTATCAACCTTCTGAGGCAGCGACTTTCCTCCTGCTCTGAAGATGACTAGGACAGAGATTTCAAAGGACCAGGGTGTCTCTTCCAGGTGAGTAAATGTCAAAGCCATGTGCCTCTGATTGCAATGCCCAGGATTCATTTAAATTCAATTTGGAGGAGACAGGGAGTGTGATAGGAGCCTTCCCCCTCTCTACCTTTCACACAGAGGTGATGAAAGTTGAGCCCGTTGGGCACTTCTGGACTATAGGCGATGTGCAGAGAGGACTCCATCTGTTCACGCATGGAGCACCCGGCCTTTCCATGTCTCCATGCGCTAAGGGCAATGCTAAACAGGAACACATTACTGTCTGTGTGTAGACAAATATAAGAAACGCCCTCCGGGGAAGCCCGGGATGTGAGGCTTAAGCTTTTAATGGCCATCTTTATAAATGAAGTACCAGGAGCTACACCTGCCTGACATAACAGAGGGAATGTTTTGTCATGCAGGATGTCTGGGGATCTGCGTGGCTCAGACAAAGCCAGAGAGTCTTTTGGCAAGAAAGGTTCTGTCCTGTACAAAGCTGCAGTTTGGCACGCCACTGGCATACCAACTCAGGCGTGAGCCCAAGCAGCCCTCTGTACAGACAGCCTGTGAAAGCAGATGTCTTAGTTAATATTCTTCAGGGCTACTCCTGAGCTCACATTTTCTCCTGAAAGCGGGGTGGGAGGGGGGCGACTATGCTTTGTAAAACTCACTCCCTTGTTGAGGCACGAATAACTGAACAGCTCCATCAAGCCACAAACAGAGACAACACAGACAACTTGCCTACGTGAATTCAACCCACTCCGTCCTGGGTATTGTACAAACATTGTCCTGTGTGATTACCAACTTTTGAGTGGGGCCAGTCTCTGCCACTAGCCCCAGTTTATGGTTGGCAAAAGAGAAGGTCCGAGAGGTTAAGCTACTTGTCATAGATGCCACACAGGTTCACGGCTGAGGCTGGTGGGGGGGGGAGTATTTGGGGAGGGGGTCTGACACAGGTCAGTCTCGCTGGAAATTACGGGCCTATCTTCCATATATGCTACTTCCTAAAGGAGAGACGGAAGAGAAAAAGAAGCCAATATGAGTCCTCAAGGATGTCCAGCGTCTGTCTGTCCTAGCTACCTCACATGTTCTGTCTTTCTAGCAGTCCTTCCAGGGATCTCCCACTAGCCTTCCTCCCAAATGTGACTGTGATAGCTGAGAGCTGAGTACGTTACTACAGTCAGCTGTGATCGGAACCCAAGTATGCTTGACTTCAGAGCCTGGCATCCTTCCACCGCCCGGTCTGTGCCAAGCGACATAGCTCTCCCCTTCACTTCTACCCAAGAGTGCTCTGGAAAGAGTGACAGGACCATAAGAGCAGGAACGGGAGCACACCGAGTGGCTATGGAGACCAAATGCTGGTCTCATCCTGTTGTGGCTTATAGGGGGGTGAGGGCAGATCCAAACACCTAAGAAAAGCAGAGTGTGGAGTACGCATGCGCTGGGTGGAAGCACATGGTACACCATACTAGGACATGTGTGTCATCGCTCCCTCCTTACTGTGCTTACCTCACTGGCCCCGTCCATAAGGTGGGCCCCATTCTATTGCCTGGAAGACACCACACCCAACAGATGCACAGGAACAGGGAGAAGTTTCCAGAGAAAGCACCTGGAGGCAGGTACCTTTGGTTCAAACTCACAAATGTACCGAATGGACCAGAGAAGCTCTCATTCCGTGGTGCAGACCCACCCAACATGCTTGCGGCTCCCAGGGTGGCTCCCCTCCTCTTTGTTCTGAGAGCTCCCCAGATGTTGCAGTGTCTAGTTTGTTCTTTTTTCTGCCTGGAAAGGAGCCAATTTGCTTTTGTTGCTGCTCTTGTTTGCTTTTGTTGGGCATGAGGATTGGAAGCGGGTTGGGGGGGGGGGGGGAGGGTAGGAATCATCTCACTGTGTAGCCATTGCTGGCCTGGAACTTGCTGCTACGACAGTTGCAGGATATTTGATCACACTGTGAACTGGGAGAATGTGTTGTTCCCAGAAAAACCTTGTTTCTACTTGTGGTGTGGCTCAGCCTTAAAACATATGTTTAATCCCTTTAACTGGAATACAGATACCCCCTTAGTGTACACCTTTAATCCCAAACGATGAAGGTAGTTTGTAGAGGAAGCATGTTTGAAACTGATGTTTAATTGAGTGACAGGCAAAGAGATGAATCAGAGAAAGACAGAATAGAATATGCCCAGCTCTCGGGAGAATGGGAAGAAAAGAGGCTACTTAGGAGAGAGCATCAAAGAGCAAGAAAAGCAATGGTGTCAGCCATCATGGGATGGATCTCTGGATATGGCAATCACTAGATGGTCCATCCTTTCGTCAAACTTCCAAATTTTGTCTCTGTAACTCCTTCCATGGGTGTTTTGTTTCCTATTCTAAGAAGGGGCAAAGTGTCCACACTTTGGTCTTCGTTCTCTTGAGTTTAATGTGTTTAGCAAATTGTATCTTATATCTTGGGTATCCTAAGTTTCTGGGCTAATATCCACTTATCAGTGAGTACATATTGTGTGAGTTCTTTTGTGATTGGGTTACCTCACTCAGGATGATGCCCTCCAGGTCCATCAATTTGCCTAGGAATTTCATAAATTCATTCTTTTTAATAGCTGAGTAGTACTCCATTGTGTAAATGTACCACATTTTCTGTATCCATTCCTCTGTTGAGGGGCATCTGGGTTCTTTCCAGCTTCTGGCTATTATAAATAAGGCTGCTATGAACATAGTGGAGCATGTGTCCTTCTTACCGGTTGGGGCATCTTCTGGATATATGCCCAGAAGAGGTATGCCAGGGCCTAGCAAACACAGAAGTGGATGCTCACAGTCAGCTATTGAATGGACCACAGGGCCCCCAATGGAGGAACTAGAGAAAGCACCCAAGGAACTAGAGGGAACTGCAACCCTATAGGTGGAACAACAATATGAACTAAGCAGTACCCCGGAGCTCTTGACTCTAGCTGCATATGTATCAAAAGATGGCCTAGTCGGCCATCACTGCAAAGAGAGGCCCATTGGACTTGCAAACTTTATATGCCCCAGTACAGGGGAATGCCAGGGCCAAAAAGGGGGAGTGGGTGGGTAGGGGAGTGGGGGGGGGGTATGGGGAACTTTTGGTGTAGCATTGGAAATGTAAATGAGCTAAATACCTAATAAAAATGGAAAAAAATAAAATAAAAAAACAAAGAGCAAGAAAAGAAGAGAGAGGGCAGTTTTACGGAGACAGTTGTACGGAGACAGGTTGCAGAGAGAAAACAAGCTAGACACAGGCAAAGATAGAATGAGAGGATAAAAGAGAAGCCAGATGGAATCAGTCAGCTTAGAGAGGAGTTTGAGCCAGAACAGCTGGGTTGACCAGGCAGCCTGAGTTCAGAAAGAGCTAGAAAGGGTGGGCTTATTCAGCAGTGACTCTCAGAAGCTGAGAACACTAAAGACCTAGATAAAATTGTACGGAGGCTAGAACTAGGTCTAGGTTAGCAGATGGAGGCAGTAACCCTCAGAGATAACGATTACATCAGGTGAATAAAAGATTATTTTTACAGTGGACCAAGCAGGCTATGTCACAGAGATCCACCTGCCTTCCAAATGCTGCCCCCCTCTCGCTCTCTCACTCACTCGCTCTCTCGCTCACTCGCTCTCTCGCTCTCACTCTGTGTGTTTGTGTCTGTGTCTGTGTCTGTGTGTGTGTGTGTGTGTGTGTGTGTGTGTGTGTGTGTGTGTACCCCAGTTTTGTCCACTAAACCTGCTTGAGGAAACATTTTGGAATAACAGAACATGGGAAAGTGAGGAGTGGGGACGTGCACGTTAGTGTAAGAGCCCACAGCTGTGCACACATGTGATGGCCAGAGGAGGATACCAGGTGTCTTCGATCAGTCTTCACTTATTTCCTTGAGAGGGGTCTCTGGATGAGCCACAGTCTCACCATTTCAGCTAAGATGGCTAGCCCAGCTAGCTGTTGGGATCCATCTGTCTCCATCTCTCCCCCGACCAATGCTGGAGTTACAGGTACACTTGGACATTTCCTTTTGTGTGTGTATACTGGAAATTCGAACCCAAGTCCTCATGCTTACAGAACAAGTGCTCTTAACCATTGCAGAAGCAACTTGGAGAGGAAAGGGTTTATTTCCCACCCTGATCACAAAGTTCATCGCTAGTGGAGTCAAAACAGGGACTCAAGGAGATAAGAAGTACAGCAGAAGTCACGGAGAAAGGACTCAAACTGGCTCTCTCTTCACGGCTTGCTCATCCTGCTTTCTTATACAACTCAGGACCACCTTCCCAGGTGTAGCATCACCTGCAATGATCTGCCCCCCCCCACACACACACACACATCAATCATTAATCAATAAAATAGCTCCCATAGATGTATCCACAGGACAACCAGATGGGGGCATTTTCTCGGCTGAGGTTCCCTCTTCCCAGATAACTCTAGTCTGTGTTAAGTTGACAAAGGAAAAAAAAAAAAAAAAGGTAGCCAGCATACCCACTGAGCCATCTTCCCAGCCACTATTTCTAAGTTAAATGTTTCTAAACTGAGTCTCTATGCTCTTACAGGAGGCAAGAGGTCTCAACCTGGCATTCTCTCTTGTTCTGCATTTCCTTCCATTCCAAATCCAGCAGTAACTTGTTATCCGCTACCATTTACTTGCCGAAGTCCTTCATTCACTAAAATGGATTGACTTGTTTATTTACTCATTTGCCAGGTACCAACTGTCTTGGTTGCTTAGGAAACATGGTCATAGGGGAGCAAAAAATAGACACCGCCCTTTTTCTCGTGGAACTCAGAGCCTGGTGAGCAGAAGGAAAACAATCTATTAGTCGTGTGCAAGAACTGCGTGATTTAAACCACGGGAATTGCTTGGGAGGAAGAGTACATGATGCTTAGATAGGACGTAGCAGAAAGGCCTGGCCTGATTGGGGAGAAAATGTTTTGGGTGAAATTGAAAGAATGGAGCAGAAGTTAGAGCTTGGGGACATACTGGATCTGCCATTTGTAAAGGTCTCTGGGTACAGTGTGGAGAATAGGCCAGCCATGGTAGCAGTGGGGGAAGTGTGGACTCCAGGGAATTCTGGGAGAGCAGACAAGAGGCTGCTATAGGATGCCAGAAAAGGAGGTGTCCTGGTCCAGGGGAGGCTGGTCCAGGGGAGGCTGGTCCAGGGGAGGCTGGTCCAGGGGAGGCTGGTCCAGGGGAGGCTGGTCCAGGGGAGGCTGGTCCAGAGGAGGGTTATGAAGAATGAACCAAACCCAGAGCTAGTCCAGTTGCATCCTTGACAGCTTTGGTGACCCGGGCAGAGCAGAAGCAGGTACCACACTGACTCTTTGGCTTTGGGGCTGGGGCTGGCTGGTGATGCCATTCACTAAATTGGACACTTCCTGCGTGCACAGCACAGGGCAGTGTTTCATCCTGTGACATGCCACAGAGGGAGGGAGCTCTCGTTCCTCTCGTGTCCCGCGTCCATGTCAGACAAAAGCCACCTTCTACAGTCTCAGACAAACCCCACCCAATCCTTCAGGTCATGCAGATGTCATGGTTGTTCCCCTGAATGTGTGTCAAACACTGACTATAGTGAGTGCCACACCCAGAAATAGCTACCCACTCGAGATTCAGTTGTATAGGGGCCAACTTTCTCTCCTACACAAAGATCTACCCTGATCCACAGATCCACTTTCATCCACCGTCTTGGGATTTTCTTGGGATTCACTCTTTCCCCATTGCTTCTTGTGTACTACACTTGGCCTCATCTGGGCCACACCTTGTGTCTGGGCCTAGGGAACCACTTTAGCCCTTCCAATGTTAATCCTTGCATACATTAAGGTCAGCACTCTCTTTCTTCCATCCTGCAAGGTGGGTTTGTGGGGACTGAGATTGAAGTTCTCTGTACCTCGAGTATTTGCAAGATCCTGGGTTCAATTTCCTGTATCACACAGACTTTAAAATAAGAGAATAGGGCCAGTGAGATGGCTCCTCAGGTAAAGGCACTTGGCACCCAAAGATGCAGGTCTGGTGGCTTTGAGTTTGATCCCAGGAACAGACATAAAAGCAAGAACCATCGCCTCAAAGCTGACCTTTGACTTCCACAAGCGCATCATACAGTCACTCGTGTACTAGCTTGATCTCTCTCTCTCCCTCTCTCTCACACACACACACTAAATAATAATAATTAATAATAATAGTAATAAATAATAAATCAACGAAATCCCTATAACAGAAAGCATGAGTATGCTGGTTTCTAGTTTTACTGAGAGGAATTGCAAAGCATGGAAGAATATGATAATTTCCTAGACAGTCTGAATTTCCAGAATACAGAAATGAAAAGTATCTGAATTTCCTGTGAGGTTACCACCAAAAAAAAAAGAGTTTTCTCCTAGAAGACTATTTAGAAGGTGATGGAGAAAAGGCCAGGTTTGAAGCCCCACTCCGTTGTTAATTCAAGTGAATCATAAGGTTAGCTTGTATGCATTTTATTATCCCTATAAACAGAAGCGGCATCTTCCTCACATGCCACTCTCCCATGACCCCACATACATAGCTAGTCCTTATCATGACCAGCAGAGCTATGTCTCCTCTTATTGAAGTGGAAACTTCTAGTTCCTTTGGAAAGTCAGTTATGTCAAATCATGTTTTGCTGGGGCACCCAGGTGAAAGGATATTTTGCTGGAGCAGGCACGGGAAAGAATGTTTTCCGGAAGCAGACACAGGTGAAAGGATATTTTGATATAGCAAACACATGAAAGGACCCGTGATGAAGGAGTATAAATATGACCCCACAGACAGTGGGAGATGAGCACTGAGCCTTGGTTTGGTTTGCTCCGCCTCGCTATTCTTTGCAAAGGACACGCATGTATTGGTTCAGCGTTGTTGAGCTCAACTTGTGTTAATGCAGCTATTGAGAGAAACTCACCCAAGAATTGCTTGTGAGGTTCCTGCAGCAGCTTTCCCCTTCCATAGCCTCTACTCAGGCTGTTGCTGACCCTGGCAGTTTCTTCAGGACTGAACTACAGCTGCTGGTTCGTGCCTGATGTCTGCCTGCTGAAAGGGCTGGCTGTAGCTGCTGAGTCATATCTGGTGTTTGCTGCGGGGCTAAACTGCTGAGAAAGAAGACTGAGGTCACCCTGAAGAACAGATCCACTTCCCCCATTAGCCTAATAACTTTTCTCTTCCACTACCTCTGCAGGGTGGTGGGCTAGAACAGAGATTGGACCTTTATTAAAAGTAGGTTGCAAAAAATTTATGCCTACATCTTATTTCATCAGTTGATTATTTTGAGAAAGGGTTGCATATAGCCCAGGCTGGCCCATTTTTAAATTTTTTGAGAGTTACACACATGTATGATGTAGTGAATTTTCATCACTTTTACCTTCATTGTCCTCTCCTCCCTCCCTCTTCCACTGTTACCCTTCTTCCCAAGATGTCCTTCTCCTACTTTTATATCTCTTTGTACATGTGGCACACTGCCTTCCTTAGTTGCCTGTATAAGCCTACTTGAGTAGTCATTTACTGGAGCCAGGGATATACCATTGAAGAAAATGGTACCCTCTCCCCAGTCTTATGCAGGTCTTGTACAGGTAAACACAGGTACAGTGAGTTTCTAAATTCAAAGGTCATTTCATATCCAGATTGTGTCATCCATCAGCACACCTCCTCATCCTAACTCCAGCTCTTCCATCCCTCCTACCCCCTTTTCTGTGTCATTCCCTGAACCTTGGAGAGGATAGATAGTATAGACATCCCATTTAGGTCCTTGCATGAAACGATTGCCTACTGTTGGCACAGTGACCACAGTGAAGAGGCTCCACGTTAATCATTACCACAGCTACCAGAAGCTTCTCTGACAAAGGATGATAACAGCACTCATCTGGGAGTATCAACATGAATATTTAGAATATATCCATTTAGCAAAAAAAGGGATACAAATAGAATAAACCCCCCTCTAAGGTCTACATAACCTTCCCACCCATTACATTTTGATCAGGTTTACACTGGACATAGGCTGTCCTATGAAGGGACCTCAAGTCCAGTCAGAAAACTACCCTTGACAACTTGATAGGCTGCCTTTGAACTTACAGTTCTCCTCCCTCCACCCCCCAAGTAATAGATATTTTTTATAAGTTAAGACTTAATTTTTTAAATTATTTTTAATCTTTTTTTACAGTCCAGTCATTATCCCCCTCCTAGCCCACCCTCTATCAGTTCCTCATCCCATTACTTCTGGGGGAATCACCATCCCTGACCTCAAGCTAGACTACAGAGCAATAGTGATAAAAACTGCATGGTATTGGTACAGAGACAGACAGGTTGATCAATGGAATATAATTGAAGACCCAGAAATAAAACCACACACTTATGGACACTTGATCTTTGACAAAGAAGGCAAAAAATATACAATGGAAAAGAAGAAAGCATCTTCAATAAATGGCACTGGCAGTAAGTATGTAGAAAAATGAAAATAGATCCATATTTGTCACCTTGCACAAAGCTCAAGTCCAAGTGGATCAAGGACCTCGATATAAAACCAGAGACACTGCCTCAAACTCATTGGCATGAGAGGGGTAGATTTCCTAAACAGAACTCCAATGGCTCAAGCTCTACAATCAAGAATTGATAAATGGGACCTTATGAAACTGAAAAGCTTCTATAAGGCAAAGGACATAGTCAGTGGGACAAATCAGCAACCTACAGATTGAGAAAAAAAAATCTTCACTAACCCCATATCCGATAGAGGGCTAATATCCAAAATATATAAAGAACTCAAGAAGCTAACCTCCAAAAAACAAACAACCCAAGCAAAACAAAAAACAACAACAAAAAAAATGGGGTATAGAGCTAAACAGAGAATTCACAACAGAGGAATCTCAAATGGCCGAGAAGCACTTAAAGAAATGTTCCAAGTCCTTAGTCATCAGGGAAATGCAAATCAAAACAACCCTGAGATTCCTTATACCAATCAGAATGGCTAAGATCAAAAACTCAGGTGAAAGCACATGTTAGAAAGGATGTGGAGAAAGAGGACCACTCTTCCATTGCTTGTGGAATTGCAAACTGGTATAACCACTCTGAAAATCAATCTGGAAATTCCTCAGAAAATTGGAAATAGATCTACCAAGTGATAGATTTACAGGCGTGAACCACACTTCTCTGAGTCATTTGAAGCTTCGAGCCCTGCAGCTGAGGATGCAGCTCAGTTGGTAGAGTGCCCGATTACCATTCATGAGGCACTGGTCTTCAGCAACGTATGAACCATGAATAATAAAGGCACACTCTTGTAATCTCAGCATTTGGAAGGTGAGGCAGGAGGATAGTGAGTTCAAGGCCATCCTTGGCTACATTGCAAGTATGAGGCCACCCTGGGCTGCAGTAGAGCTTGTCTCAAAAATTTAATAGTAGAGGCTGGAGAGATGACACAGCACTTGAGGTGGCTCAGCATTTAAAAGGACCTGGGTTCAAGTCTTAGCACCCATATGGAAGCTCACAACCATCTATAACTCCAGTTCCAGGAGATCAAACACCTTCTTCTGTCCTCTGCTGGCCCTGCACACATGTGCTGCAGTGACATACTTGCAGGCAAAACACCAGTAAACAAAAAATAAAAATATTTAAAATGCACAAATATCTCCAACCCTCACATTTACTTTCTCCTGACATGTTTCTCTGCCTATAGGGCTTTGCTGTGCCTACTTCCCCAAGGGCCACCAAGACAGTGTTGTTCCTCTAACTCATCCATAAGAGAAAGGAGTGGTGCCCTCAGCTCTGGGGAAGGGATGTTTCCCCCATAGCCTTATGCATCTATCCATCATCCATCCATTCATTCAACTATTTAGAAAGAATCGGTTATGGGGTAGGCACAGTTTTGAATACTGAGGATGTAGGAATGAAAAAGCAAGACAGAGGCCCTTAGGGCTAGGAACTACCTAGCATACATGAGGTTCTGGATTTGATCGTCATTGCCACATAAACCATGAGTGGGATGTCATCTGCCTGTAATCCCAGCACTTGAAAGTTGAGGCGGGGCAATGCTGGGGGTATAGACATTAAATATCGAGACAGCACCATGAACAGAAGGAAATGGCTACCTAAGCCGACAATGAACTTTTTCATGGACCAAAAAGAACACTGAGAAATAGAATCTTCCCCTTCTTCCATTCTCTGAATAGTTTCCTGTCAGGTCAGAGACCTTTCATCACAATCAAATATTCTCTAATTGAAATGTTAATGCAGCTCTGTGTGTGTGTGTGTGTGTCTGTGTAGCCACTATCCACACATGTAACTTTCTTTGCCTCTGTTTACCTGAAATGAACAAACATGATCTATTCCACCATCAATAAATCAAACGTCCACAAATTCTGAGCTGAGCAACCCTGGGGACAGTCAACATTTTGTTCTCTTTTTTACAGTAATTATGCATATGATAATCAAGAGACAAAGAAATTAGCAGGCTATTCAAGAATATTCCAGATGCCATCCTTGGTGTTTTCTTGAAAATATTAAGTACCTGGGAGGCAAGTCATTGATGTGGCTGAGAGCAATCCCCCCGCAGCACAGAGCAAATGCTCATAAAGGCCAGAAGCCTATGTGACCATTCTTGAGTGGTGATGGAACAGCATTTGATGTTTCTAAAATTGTGCATACTTAATTATATCTAGCAAGGTTGTTTATCAATAAAATGTGCATCCATGTCTGTACTCGGCCAGCTTTTCCCGTCATTCAGGATAACCAGGTGTTAGCTTGAATAAGCTTGGCAAAGTCCTTCTCTAAAAGCCTAGAAATAAACGTCTAGGTTTCTTGGCTAGAGTGTCTCTGCTGCATCTATTCAGCTCCATCACAATGGGCAAAAGTCAACGCTAGTTAACCTTCAAGTGAGTGGGCAGGTCTGTGTGTCCTGATCAGACTCTACTGATCGACTACAAAGTTTGAGTTTCATATCATCAAGAAAACTAATTGTTGCCATAATTCTTTTTTTTTTTTAAAGATTTATTTTATGTCTATGAGTACACTGTAGCTGTACCCAGATGCACCAGTGGAGGGCATCAGATTCCATGACAGATGGTTGTGAGACACAGTATAGTTGCTGAGAATTGAACTCAGAACCTCTGGGAAAGCAGTCAGTGCTCTTATCCATTGAGCCATCTCTCCAGCCCACCATCATGCTTTAAACCACTAAATCAGTAAAGAAAACAAATCTAGTTTGCAAGCCATGGAGGAGGCAAGGCACTTAGCCTATAGATCACAATTCACTGAGCCCTGATTTTGAGAGCTGTGTTTGGTAGACATTAGAAGAATAAAAAGAACATAGAGTTTACCTTCTCACAATGCTTAATCCCAACAGCTGGGCAAGATCTTTAACCTCAGCAGGTCTCTCTTTCTCCCCTCCCCACCTCAAAAATGAAGATAATCACAGAATCCATGCTAAGACACTCTGGAAGAATCCAAACTGACTGAATTCAAGAAAACTTCCAGTGCTCCATCAACACCATCTTTCTTTCCCTTGCTTTCCAGGTGCCTTTACCTCTTAGATTCTTTTGCTCATTGCTCTTTCTTTTTTTTAGTTACTCTTCCAATGCTGCAACTGATAAGGAAGCACGAGAAGGGACTTGCTCCAGACAGAAGAAAAACCAGCTTCCCTCCACATTCCTTTGTGGAGTGAACCCTCCCAGTCTGACCTTTCTCCTCCCAGCGCATCTGATTGAAGTAGCTTCTGGAGGCCTTGGGAGTCGGGAATTATTAATATCAAGGAGGGACAAATGAAGCCTCAATTGGTTGTCTGAGCTGAATGCCATCTCCCTGCGAAGGTGTCCCCTCTTGAGACAAGGATCGTTTGAGGGGATTTAGAGGGACAGCAAATGCCAGTGGCAATTATATTCATTGTGCCTAAGTAGAACTGCCACCTACCCTTCCTTTCCCATGAGCACCTAGGGTTTATCAGCCACAGACTTCCTGGGCCATCACACCTCCAACCAAGCTCGGCTGTCCCACTGGCTGACTGGGGACAGGCAGGATACCTCCCCATCATGGGAGGTGACGCGAGTGATGGGACCAGAAAGAAGTGAGGAGACCTAGGCTTCCTGGGAACTAAGGAGTAGGCATTTGGTGGGTCCTCAGAACTCCCCTGATGAATTCTCTCCAACTTTAAATATATCCAGAAGTTGCTGAAAGGAAATTTTTCCCATACTTTAAGGGTGATGTGTACTGAAACTTACTGTATCCTGAGGAACAGGACCTGGTCTTCGCATAGTAAAGACTTGATGTCAGAGTTTTAGAAGGTCCAAAGACGTTTGTTCCCATTAGCTAATATGCCCCAAGGTTGACGGATGCCATCAGAAGGAGCTGACATGCTGTGCAGAGACAATGGAGAATTGCATTCAGGAACCGTTGTCCAATTCTCTGCTTTCTGCTGTGAAATCTTCTCTCCCCGGGCTTCATTATCCAAGTGTCCAAAACCAGGGGAAGATGCCGTAGGGAATCCAGTGAGATGTGCTATGAGGTAGCCCCTGCACAGCTGCTGTGTTTCTCACAAGTCAGGAGCTCTGGTTTTTGCAGTGTGTGCAACCTAGGGCCCTGCACATGCTAAGCAAGCCCTCCACCACTGAGCTGCAAACCCAGATCAATTCCAACAATATGTGGATCTCAATAAGTATTTCTAACACTCATACATATATGTTTAGAACCTACTTAAGGAAGAAAGTAATGACTACTGTGTGTAGTTTGCTAAGGCAATCTCTATAAAATATAATATCTCTTTTTCCTTCAGTCCAATGCTAGGCTCCTTCCTCTTGGTGGGAAGAGAAGAGGGTAGAGAGTCCAGAATAAACAGGGCGTAGGGGAAAATTTTACAAGTCAGGTCGGACCACACACATAAGAGCCTTTGTTTCTGAGCTCCTCTCAGTCTCTCAGATTCATCATGAATCGACTGTATCCCACCCTCAAGTTTATATGCTGAAGTCCCAGTCCCCAGTGTGCAGGCACAAGAGTCAGAGACCCACTCATTCTCAGAAATCAGGACTCCCATAAAAATGCTAAGCTAATATCTACAGTATATACACAGAGGACTAGATGTAGGCCCATTTAGGTCCTTGTGATTGCTGTGAGCACATACGTGTCCCACTTCGTTGTTTCAGAGAGCTATGCTCTTCTGGTGTCCTCCATCCTCTTCGGCTCTTACAATCTTTCTGCCTCCTCTTCTGCAGGCTTCCCGGAGCTCTGAGGGGAGGGATTTTATGGAGACCTCCAATTGAGACTCTCTCTCTCTCCATGTAATGTCTGGCTGTGGGTCTCTTCGTCTGTTGCCAGAGGAAGCCTCTCTGATGATGACTGGATAGGCACTGATCTATGAGTGTAGCAGAATGTCATTAGTGTCATTCTATTGATCTGTTTTTGTTTTTGTTTTTAGGCCAGTCCTGTTTGGTTTTTCCCTAGTTTCTATGCTATCTAGTCTCTGGTTCTTGGTTATCCAAGTAGTGTCAGATATGGGTTCCTTCCATTGAAATGTGCTTTAAGTCAAATCAGACATTGATTGGCTACTCCCACAATTTCTGGACCACTCTTTCCCTGGCATATATTGCAAGCAGTAAAGATTGTGGGTGGAAGGTTTTGTGGCTGGGTTGGCATCCATGTTTCTCTTTTGCTAGCCTGCAGAGTACCTTCCCACACCAAAGAGACTCGAACATAGGGGTGGGGGTTTCTTGGAAGCACCAGCTCGACTTCTCTGTGTTCAATGAGTTGTGTGAATATTGTCTTCGGCCATGGAGCCCCAATGGCAGTCTTCAGAGAGCAACCCTTTGTCTTAGCATCAGCCTGGGTTGTTTCCAGGTTTTCATGGAATCTCCTTGGCCAACAACTCAACTGAATGCAACCCAGTCTTTCCAGCAAAAGCCTTGCCTGGCCACGAGAGACGCCAGTTGAGACTCCATATCCGCCATCACTAGGAGTCCTCATTAGAATCACCTTCATAGATTCCAGGAAGTTTCCACTGCACTGTGCTCCCACACACCCCCAAGTTTCCCCCAATTCCAGCAATCTCCCCAACACTCACTCCATCCAATCCCTCCCCTAACCTTCTTCCTCCCTGTCTAGTCCTCACCTGCCCCAAGTCTGCCCATAAAATCTGTTCAATTTCCCCTTCCCAGGGAGATCCATGCTCCCTTCCTCACCCCGCCCCACCCCCATAGACTCCTCTTCTTTACCTAACCTCTCTGAGTCTACAGATGTAGCTTGCTTATCATTTACTTATTAGCTAATATTCACTTATAATTCAATACATATCATTTTTGCCTTTCTGGGTCTGGGTTACCTCACTAAGGATTTTTTTTTAAGAGGGATATTTAATCCCAATGCTCAGGGGGCTGAAACTAAAAAGGACTACCTCAAAGATAATACCTGAACTGCAGAGTAAGTCAGCCTCTCTCTCTCTCTCTCTCTCTCTCTCTCTGTGTGTGTGTGTGTGTGTGTGTGTGTTTGCACTTTTTTTGTTTTTGTTTTATTTTTTGGTTTTATTTTTTTGTGTGTGTGACAGGGTTTCACTGTTAAAGCCTTGGCTACCCATGAACTCTTCTGTAGTCCAGGCTGGCCTCAAACGCAGAGATCCACTTGCTCTGCCTCCCAAGTGCTGGGGTTAAAGTCGCGTGCTGCCACCACCTAGCCAGAACTGCTTCTCTACCTTAGGTTTTTCTCCTCCCTCTGCCTCCCACACTCCAATAAGGGATGATTGTGAAGGGCCTTCCCACCTCCAGCTTCCCCAGGGCTGGCTGAGATTTTCATTAAGCTCCATCAGCTGATTCCTTCCACGGGTGCGGCTCTCCAGCCTGCTCACAGACCTGCGTGCGGATCTCTAGCTCAGAGTCTGCTTTCAGGAACCCTCAAGATACAGATTGCTGGGAACACACATTTGGGCATGCGTGACACCCCATAGTGTGGGTCCTAGCATTGCTACTTACTACTACTGTGACCTAGACCAAAAAAAAAAAAAAAAAAAACAAAAAAAAAAAAAAAACAAACGTTTTACTCCTTAGCAGCCTCATCTGCAGTAATACCTAACTCACGTGCTGTGGGAGATAAATGGAATACCCCCCTGAAACACAGCACAGTATCTAGCACATCCATTAATAAGTGCTCAATAAAAGTCTGCTTACATGGTCAACAGCTGTACATGTCCCAAAGATTATGGAAAGACCCTGGGGTACAGTGAGGCCTTTAAATAGACTCCCTGGCTCCAAGAGAGGCAAATAGGTATCTATGACAACATGCAGGCAAGCCCTCTACACAAGTGGGAATAAGCCAATGGGCATAGAGTGGAGATATGCAAAGTGTGCATGCAGCAGTGACTGTGTGGCAGGTCTTTGTATTTGGTGACGTTTCAAGAGGAAATCTATGTGCTTGGTTCTTCTCCAGCCTTCACAGACATCCCAGGCACCAAAGAGGAACTTGAATTTAATCCTCAATGACAGGAAATAGCACATTTTCCCAATGGCACAATGATGTTGTCCTAGATGGATGCAAGTCTGCTGCTGTCTGGTCTGGGGAGGGAAGCATTGCTGTTCTGCCTAGACTACTGGGGACCCAACCATGTACACAGGGTGTGGGGGCATGCTTTGAGGACATTTAACTTGGTTCAGTCTCATCTCTTAGTCTTAGAAGCTATAACTGCAAGATTACTTTTGTCTTGAAACATCAAGAAACATACAAAGGATGGTCCCTTGTTAAATGTGTTGGGCTTTGCCAGCACCAGGCTCCTATGTGGGTCTATGGAAAGGGTCGAAGGTTGCCATCTAGGATTTGGCCCCACTCCGGAGAGGAACAATATACCAGAAACTTACATCCATACAACAAAATGATACCTGTTGGAAACCAAGCTGATACACAGTCTTAGAGCCGCAAAACCTAAGAGAACATAAATTAGAAAAACTCAGAAGTGAGGGGATATGGTCTAGAAAAAAAAAAATGAAAAGAAGAAAACCCTTCCGAAATAAGAACTAAGCTAGGAAAAAGTTTAAATACCTTTCTTAGGAGAAATAAAAGGTAAAAACCAGGGTGGGAGACAAGAAAAAAAGAAATGTAGTGAGAAATCAAAAGAGTTGATAGAAACTGACAAAATAGTGAAGTTAAAGAAGACAGTGTGCTGTGATAATGACATCCCTCAAGAAAGCCAGGGCTGGGGATGTGTCTCAGTGGGAGTGTTTGCCTGGCCCAGGCAAGGACCTTGGTGCAAGCTTTAGCACTACAAAGAGAAACCAAAGCAATGAAACAGAATAGTAGCAATTCAAGAAAATTCCCCTGCCTTAAGACCTGTGTGAAGGGCTGGAGAGATGGCTCAGTGGTTAAGAGCACTGACTGCTCTTCTGAAGGTCCTGAGTTCAAGTCCCAGCAACCACATGGTGGCTCACAACCATCCGTAATGAGATCTGATGCCCTCTTCTGGTGTGTCTGAAGACAGCTACAGTGTACTTAGATATAATAATAAATAGATCTTAAAAAAAAAAAGACCTGTGTGAAAAAGAGGAGGAGGAAGAGGAGGGAGAGGGGAGAGGAGGAGGAAGAGGAGGAGGAGGAGGAAGAGAAGGAGGAGGAAGGGAGAAGGGTAAGGAGGAGAGAGAAAAAAAAGAATGGAGGTAGGATAGGATGAAAAATCAATGGGAGGAAGGAAGTCAGCCAAGTAGGAAGGTTATGGGCAAGATCACAACACATGCTATACATGTATGATGAAATAGTAAATAAATAAATAAATAAATAATCCCTGAAATCAAAAAGAGAAGAAAGATTTGAAACTTCCATGCTGAAAGCAGAGATGTATATCTAAGACAATTGATCCACAGTGGCCAAGAGATCAAAGCTGACTTACTCCTTTAAACCAGCCATTGGGAGGTGGAGGCAAAAGAATCAGAAGTTCAACATCACCAATCGCTATATAGTGAGTTTGAGGCTAGTCTATGCTACATGAGACCGGGTCTGGAAAAAAAAAAACAAAAAAAAACAAAAAAACAAAAAACAAAAAAAACAAAAAACAAAAAAAAAACAAAGATATGTCTTCCTTTTCAAATGGGTAAAATTAAACTATAGTAGCTTGGGATACCTGTTTGGATTTTTGAAAACTTGAGTTATGTTTAGTCAATTAGATAGGTGGATGGGTACGTGAGTTTTTGTTTTGCTGGTTTAGTTGTTTTGGTGTTTAGAAAGTCTCATACATAGTCCAGGTTGGCCTTGAGCTTACAGCAGTTCTCCTGCCTCAACCTCCCAATCACTGGCATTATAAGCATGAGCCACCATAGCTGCTTTTAGAAACTCTGAAGATGAACAACGAGAACACAATAAATAGGAGAGTGATTACTTATAGGGAAATAGGAAGCATTGCACCACACTCAGTGTGCAACATCTACTTGTCTGCAAGTATCCTTAGGATGTGGTGCCATGTACAATAAATACATCCAACGAGACTTTTTTTAAAAGGCACTGGACAGGGGCAGAGCGTGTGGCCAGCTTTGAAGGTGAGTGACAGTCAGCCTCTCAGTTTGGCTTCTCATCTTAGGACAATTCAGTAACTTATATACATGCCATGTGTGGGGTTTTCTATCTGTTTCTTTGTAAGGCGTGCTTAAGTGTGCTATGGCATTTTGGAGCCCTTCACGGGGAGTAGATGAAAACAGAAACTGATAAGACTTTTTGTCATCCAATTTAACCATATCTGTCTACAGTTCAAGTTATACCAGGTC